>NW_020863318.1:0-16363 GCF_003713205.1 Coffea eugenioides | reverse complement strand
AACCAAGTCCCCCGAGAGTTGAATCAGTGGAAGAATAACCTATCTTATGAGATTGGAGGGCTATTCCAATATGTGGGGCATCTACCAAGCCTTGTCGACATAACACCCAACGTAGCTGCTATCCAAGCATTGATCAATTATTGGGATCCGGATGCCTCAATTTTTCGGTTTGGAATGTGCGAACTCACCCCAACCCTAGAAGAGTTAGAGGGATTGTTGCAAGTACCGGGAAAAGGCAGTCTTATGATATACCCGAGTGGGGGAACGAAAGAGCAGTTTTGCAGATTTTTGGGATTGAGGAACAATAGCTTAGACCAACACCGCGACGCTAGATCTTGTCTATTGAGATTTTTATATGATCGGTTTGGGGAAAAGGAGTCCTTTGAGCGCCATCAGATCGATTTCTTTATAACAAGGAGGCAATGGGAAGAGAAGCGTGTGCAAGCTTTTGATTTGGTTTTGATCAACTTATTGCTATTCCCTCAAAGGCATGGAAAGGTGACATTTGCAACAATCAACATGATTCAAAGCCTTTTCTTAGGAATTCGTGGAACAACACCAACTTTGATACCTGTTGTCATAGCGGACATCTTCTCAGCCCTTACCAATTGCCAAAAGAAAGGGGGTTTCTTCTACGCTTCAAATTTGATACTTCAAATGTGGATCATAGAACATTTGGTGAAAAGGTCACTTAACCCTTTGGGTCCTTGTCTCCCAGTTGAGAATTGGATTGATTCACATCGAGAGAGAGTCAGCCGCTACTACCGCGTGATGCCGTCAAGCCAGTTTATTGAGGAATTCAACAGTTTGACACCAGAAAAGGTACAGTGGGTTCTAGATTGGACCAAAATTAGGGACCCAGCTTTTAGGACCACTCAACATGATTTCATCCCTCTAGCTGGAGTTAATGGTCTAGTCGCCTATATTCCACAAAGGGTTATGAGACAGTTTGGATACCCGCAAAGCATTCCTATGGTACAAGGGGTTGAAGATTTCAGATTGAGTACGGTGACCTAGAGTCGAAGCATGATATTAGAGGCTTGGGGAAATTTGAAAGGTCTTGAGAATTTGCAGTTGGAATTGGTAAACAAGGTGGCACCTGCAGTTATGCCTGGGTACAATGAATGGATCAAACAAAGGGTGGAACATGATAGGGCAAGGCAACAATCAGCATCAGCCAGTCCCGAAGAACAAATGAAGAGGCTAAGGAAAGAATTAGAGGAATCTCAAGCCCAACTTATAATGGCCAATAAAGTTTTAGAAGATACCCAAGTACAGTTGAAGAGGGAAAAGAAGAAGACCGAGAGGCTAGAGGAAGCCATAGACGCCCTTGATAGAATTAGGGAAGGAGCGCGTAAGCTCAGTTTAGGGAGCTCTAGAGAGTCACAAAGTACAAGTCTCTTGAGACATAGGGATTTTGTAAACATGGTTACTAAGACCATTGACGAGGTTGTAAAGAAAGATTGAACTCTTCCACATTTTATGAGAAGCTTTCCATTTCAAAGTTCTAAATTCATTTACAGGTTTGGAAATGGGATTTTACCCCGAAGGCTTGCATCATGCTAGGCCCACCTTTGGCACAAAAAGGGTCCTCCCATAGGACATGCATCCGAATTGTTGGAACAATCGCTAACTCATGTCTTTTTTTTTTCTCCTTTGAATCAGTTGCAGAAAGCTAGTAACGATTGGTTTATCTAAAGATGTCTTTTGTATCCTCAGGTAAAATTTCAAAATAGCTTCTCGGAAAAGCCCCATCATAACGCGATCCCGTAGTCGAGCCCAAAGGAATCGTGTAGACATGAGTACTCAGCTAGAATCATCTGATAAGACCACTGCAACTACCCAGCCGGAAGCCGCAAGTCCCGGGGGTTCAGTTGACTGAATTACTTACCAAATTTGGAGAAATGGCGTCTGAGATAGCAGCCCAAAAGAAGTTGATCGACGAGCTCATTAGTAGCGGAGTGCAACCCGAGCCTCCGCCCGTCAAACAACCGGAATCCGAACCATTTGTCATTCCTCCAATTCAAACCACTTTTGAGGGAGTTTCAACCCGCAGTATACTTACACTCAAAATCCTCCGTTCTATCCTCCCTATGGGCAAGGATTTCAGCCTCAAGGTGGTCAAGGTGGTCCAAACATACCACCTGAGCCACATGCCTTTTATCACACTACTGCTGAGCCATTCCTACCAGACCATACTGTTCAAACCAAGCCAGAAATGGGGGAATCTTCCGCTCCCGTTGATATAAAGCTGCTCAAACGCCTTGACCGTTTTGATGAGTTTATGAGAAAGAGTCAGGGGTTGAACAAGCAAGGAGTCCTGGATTACGATGAGCTTTGTCTCTTTCCAAATGTGCAATTGCCTGAGGGGTTCAAAACCCCTAAGTTTAACAAGTACGATGGGACGGGTAATCCCAAGACACACCTCCGACTGTTTGCTAACAAGTTGGGAAAACCCGTAGACGATGAGAATCTGCCTTTAAGGTTGTTCCCGAAAAGTCTGGAGGGGGATGCCCTCGACTGGTACTCAAATTTGAAACCCGAAGAAGTAAAGACCTGGATTGACTTGTCCAATGCTTTTGTAAGGCATTACGAGTATAACTGCGAGCTGGCTCCGACACGAACCACGTTGGAAGGAACAAAAAGAAAACCCTCCGAGGATCACAAGACTTATGCCAAGAGGTGGAGGAAAATAGTTGCAAAAGTCGAGCCACCGATGACTGAGGATGAAATCATACGCACTTTCATTAAAGCACATGATCCGCCGTACTTTGAAGAAATTTTCCGCATGACTGGATGCTCGTTCGCTGTCATTTTCAATAAACTTGAGGAGTACGATGACTTCGTGAAAGCTGGAAAGATTGTTAACGTCTCTGCCTTCAAGTCCCAGTTGGATGCCTTGCAAGGACAGGGGAATAGTGGGAAGAATCCGCAACTTAAAAAGAAAGAGGGGGAAACTGCTTCCATATGGGATCAAAATCCTATCCCAAGACCTAAACCTCGACAATACCCCACCTACTCAAACCCTTACCTTTATTATTCCAACCCTCATCCTGTTTATCACGCCAATATCACTCATCCTCGACCTCGCCCAAGCTATCCTAATCCACCTTTAGCCCATTTTCAAATTTCTCAACCAAATCCTCGCCAAAATCGTCATCGGCCTCCATTCAATCCAGGAATGCCTCCACCAACCGTTTACAACTACCCTCAGCCCCCTAAAGCCAACAACCCGGGACGTAACCGCACATTCACCAATCTCGACAGGCCTTTGGATCAATTATATGACCAATTGAAGGCTGCTGGGAAAATAGGTATCATTCCCCCTCCAACCTATCCGTATGGCATACCCGTTGGGTATAACCCACAAGCTGTCTGTGCTTATCATTCAGGGGCACCCGGCCATCCGATTGCTGAGTGTAAAGCACTCAAGCATAAAATTCAAGACATGATTGAAGCTGGAGAGATTGTAATTAGAAGAAAAGAGGCACAAACGCCAAATGTGGATAAGAACCCCCTGCCAGAGTACGATAACACCATTGGGGTTATTATGGACAATATGGAATTTAAGGAGCCTGTTAGAAACTCGTCAAGTGAGGCTGAGGTGTTTGGAAATGATGCAGAATTTCCCGACATTCCTGAAGGGTCAATTTTCAATTGAACAGCCGAGTTTCTGCCATTCAGAAGGAGTTTCGTAAACTTAAAGGGGTTTGTCATCCATGCGAACTCATTGAAAATGCTTTTGCATCTATAAATAGCTAATGAAAGCATCTTTATTTTTGACTAAAAGTTTGCACATGTTTTCATTTCATTTTCACTTGCTTTCCTTTTATTTCCGCTTTCAATCAAAGGTTTTATGAAAAGGCACAAGTCATTCTTGTCATGTTATTGTGTTTATTCGTTTGTTTATATTTCGGTCATATTGCTTGTTCATTTGTTTGTTGTATACTTGTTTGTTATCCCAAATTCCTTAATTCTTTCAGATGGCCAAAAATAAAGCTATTTGAGCCTTTGGATATACCCATTCTGGAATTTAATAATGGCAATATCTATCTCACTCACGACTTGAGAATTTTGGAACCCAAATTTCCAAGCGAGAGTGATAATAAGAAAATATTTGATTCTTTTCAAAAATCTTGGACAATATGAGGAGAAATTCGAACCAAACCAAGAAGCCACAGCAATTGTTCACTTTGGCACTGAGAATGAGGTCAAGAAGACATAAGTCAGCATTCGTTTGGACGAAGGCAGGAAAGGAGATGATTAATGGTTTGACCATGTGTCAAAGTACACAGATGGTTGGATGCAGTCTCGTTTGCAGCAGCAAAAATTCTATCTTTGCACACTCTAATGGGAGTTCAACCCCAAAAATGCCGTTTGTCATGAAAAGTTACAAAAAGGCATGGCCTGGGCCTACAACAAGAAGTTTCATCAGCATACATTTTGAGGAAGGCGACAAAGCACTCAAGCGAATTTTGCCAATACAGGACAAAGGTAGAGGCAAATATGCTCCAAATCAGAAAGGGTCGTTCATTGGCGGAACACTTATTTTTGGCAGAAATAGATAGGCGAACATTCCCTCAACCCATCAACTCGAATATGTGTAAGAAGTTTTTCATTTGATCATGCAAATTTTCTTTAGAAATTCATGCAAATGGCGAAATGCAAGTCAGGCCATCTTCTTTTACACTTAAAACATTCTATCCCTACTTGTCCCCTTTGAGCCATCAGAATTGACAAATTTTCGTTTGATAACCCCTGAGAATTGCAAACCCCACACTGGGGCAAATTTATTTCGAAAGAAAGATGATCGAAGAGGAAAGAAAACCCACACTGGGGTAAATTTATTTTTTAAAGAAAGATAAAAGAGGGAGAGAGGAAAGAAGGAGAACCCCACACTGGGGCAAATGTAGTTTTTAAAGAAAAACTAAGTCCAATCAATGCAAAAGTGAGGAAAATGCAATGCAAAAAGAGAAAATCCGATCAAACTGGGGCAAATTTTTTCTCAGTTTCGTTCAAAATTGGAGACAATTTCAAAATAATGCAATCTCAAGTTATTTCACACCTCGCATCGAAATTTGCTTTCAAGCCTCAACTTTTCTTGAAAACACCCCACCTGACCTCATTACAAGAGCCCAAAGTCCTGGCTTTCGTCACTTGCTGCATTTCTACTTGAAATTTGTTAATCAATTGGCAAATGATGTCCATAATGCCTTCGCCTAATCTTATAAGGAAAGTGCATTTTACTGATGCCCGAAATTTTTAACTCACATTTCTGAGTCGATCATGGTCGAGATATTTCGTTGTTCTTTAGGTGAAAACCCGAAAGGGCGCCTCGAAAAAAAAAGGAAAAAGAAAGAAAAAAGAAGAAAAGAAAGGAAAAGAAAGAAAGAAAGAAAAGACAAAACAAAAACAAAAAAGGAGGGTGGGGGCAACTTTGGTGAAAATCCGAGAGGGCGCCAAGGCAGTTTTTCTCAACAGACGAGCACGAGACGGAACAGCTGGGGAACTGGTTCATTTGGATTTTTCCTCATTTTTGTGATACTTCTGCCAGTATCGAATTCCGAAGCGGATATATCCAAAGTCTTGAATATGATATTCGTTGGCCAAATTTGTATTGTTCTTTACAAATATCCTTTCGCAAAATGTATGTTCATAAACCTCTTGATTTTTTTTCGATTACTTGCGTTCGACTGCTTGTGGTTGTGTGTCTTCTTTTGCATACTCATTCTTGCCTGACATAGCAAATCATGTTGTATATATAATTGATTTTTATATTTTCATACATCACTCATTCTTTCACCATTGGATTCGAATGGATGATAAACTCTAAGGTTTGTGAAATACGTTGGATTCAATCATCTATTAAAATGGGTGAAATGCAACAAACTTGCTACACAGATTTGTAGATATGGCAAAGGGACCCCTCCCAAGTTTGGAAGAGGAGCCGGGGGAGGAAGGCAACCGGGGATGACACGAGGGACTCCGCCGAGGGGTGGTCACAATGGACGGGGCCCGCAGAGAAGCGTCTCACAAGGAAGTTCGGCCTCAGTTGCACGCGGACCCTGTGGATTTTGTGGGAAACCAAACCACACTGAGGACAACTGTTGGAGGAAAGAAAGGAAATGCTTGCGCTGCGGGAGTGCGGAGCATCAAATAGCTAACTGTCCGGTGTTACCTCGGGAGGCTAGAGTAACCACCCAGTCGTCGAAGGCTAACTCGGGACAGTCCAAGGTAGAAGGGACAAAGCCAAAGGTGCCAGCTCGGGTTTACTCCCTTGAGCAACAACAAGTCCCTGATTCCTCTGGGGTTGTAGAAGGTACGATCCCTGTTTTTCATCGTCTAGCTAGGATTTTGATCGACCCTGGTGCTACCCATTCCTTTGTTAACCCCAATTTTATGTGCGGCATTGATATAACCCCTGTTAGCTTGCCTTATGACTTAGAAGTTAGTACTCCTACGGGGGACCAACGTTTGATTACTGGTTTGATGTATACAAATTGCGAAATTTGGGTAGGAGAGAGGAAGCTTTTGGGGAATCTTATAAGTTTAGCTATTAAGGGGTACGACGTTATATTGGGTATGGACTGGCTAGCTAAGTACGATGCACAACTTGATTGTAAGAGAAAAGTAGTGGAATTTCGTATACCGGGGGAGGCAACCCTAAGGCTCGATATAAGGGGTAGTTTAGCCTCATCTGCATTGATTTCGGGTATTCGGGCTAGGAAATTTCTGTATAAAGGGGCCCAAGGGTTCCTAGCTTTTCTTATAAACACTCCTACTGATAAGTTGAGGGTTGAAGATGTGCCTGTAGTAAGTGAGTATCCGGATGTGTTTCCTGATGAATTAGTAACTTTACCTCCGGAGAGAGAGATAGAGTTTAAGATTGACCTGTTACCGGGGACATCACCTATCTCTAAGACCCCCTATCGAATGGCACCTGCTGAGCTCAAGGAGTTGAAATTACAGTTGCAAGACCTGTTGGAGCGTGGGTTTATTCAGGAGAGTGGATCTCCGTGGGGGGCTCCGGTACTATTTGTTAAGAAGAAGGATGGAACTTTAAGATTGTGTATCGATTATCGGGGATTAAACAATATGACCATTAAGAACAAATACCCACTTCCCCATATCGATGAACTGTTTGACCAGTTGCAAGGCGCGGTGGTCTTTTCAAAGTTAGATCTCCGACAGGGTTACTATCAGTTGCTTATTAAGAAAGAAGATGTACCCAAGACTGCTTTCAATTCTAGATATGGACATTTTGAGTTTGCAGTCATGCCCTTTGGGTTGACCAATGCCCCTGCCGCCTTTATGGATTTGATGCATCGGGTTTTCAAACCCTACCTGGACCGATTTGTTGTCGTGTTTATTGACGACATCTTGGTCTATTCTAAAACCCGTGAGGAACATGAGCAGCATTTGAAGCTAGTGTTACAAACCCTGAGAGATCATCGGCTATACGCCAAATTTAGTAAGTGTGAATTTTGGTTGGAGAAAATCTCTTTCTTGGGACATGTGATTTCAAAAGAAGGTATTACAGTGGATCCCGCGAAAGTAGAGGCAGTGGCTGAATGGAAGAGGCCAGAAAACCCCACTGAGATTCGCAGTTTCTTAGGGTTGGCTGGGTACTATAGACGCTTTATTAAAGACTTTTCCAAACTGGCTGGCCCTTTAACCGATTTAACGAAGAAAAATAGCCGTTTTGTGTGGGATACTAGGTGTGAAACCAGTTTTCAGGAGTTGAAACGAAGGTTAACTATGGCTCCTGTTTTGGCCTTGCCTAATGGGAAGGACAGTTTTACCGTTTATACCGATGCTTCGAGGGAAGGCTTGGGGTGCGTATTGATGCAGAACAAGAACGTGATTGCCTTTGCCTCTAGGAAACTAAAAACCCATGAACAAAACTACCCTACCCATGACTTGGAGTTAGCTGCTGTGGTCTTTGCTCTGAAAAAGTGGAGACACTATCTCTACGGGGTTACCTTTGAGGTTTATTCAGACCATAAGAGTCTTAAGTACCTTTTCTCCCAAAACGAGTTGAATATGAGGCAACGCCGGTGGATGGAACTCTTAGAAGATTATGACTGCACGATCAACTACCATCCTGGTAAGGCTAACGTAGTAGCGGACGCCTTAAGTCGGAAGGCTCAAGTAGCAGGGTTAATGGTCAAGGAGTGGGAAATGTTAGGAGCAGCTAGCGAGTGGAACCCTAGACTGGGATGCAAACAAATAACTTTTGGGAATATTCGGGTGACATCTGCTATTCTCGATCGAATTAAAGAAGCCCAAGAGAAGGATCCGATGGTACAAAAGTGGAAGGAAAAGGTGGAAAAGGAAGCACTACCTGACTTCAATTTGGGTCCTGAAGGGATTTTAAGGTATAGGAACCGAGTAGTGGTAGCCAATGATGAAAACCTGAAAAGAGAAATTTTAGAGGAAGCCCATCGATCGAAATACACGATCCATCCTGGTAGTAATAAGATGTACCAAGACTTGCGACGGTTGTACTGGTGGGATAAGATGAAGAGGGAGATTGCTCAATATATCCAAACCTGTCTGATTTGCCAGCAAGTCAAGGCTGAACACCAAAAACCCTCTGGACTGTTACAACCTCTTGAGATACCCGAATGGAAGTGGGAAAATATCACGATGGACTTTGTTTCTGGACTGCCAAGAACTCAAAAAGGACATGATGCCGTTTGGGTGATCGTTGATCGGTTAACCAAATCGGCCCATTTCTTACCTGTGAATGTGAAGGATTCCATGGACAAGTTGGCTCGGTTGTACCTGAATGAAATTGTGAGGTTGCATGGGGTTCCAGTGAGTATAGTTTCAGACCGAGATCCTCGTTTTGTATCGAGGTTTTGGCAAAAGTTTCAGGAGAACTTGGGGACCAAAATCAACCTTAGTACCACTTATCACCCCCAGACGGATGGACAGTCAGAGCGAACCATTCAAACCCTCGAGGATATGTTACGGACTTGTATTCTGGATTTTGGGGGTAATTGGGGTCAACATATGACTTTGGTAGAGTTTGCCTACAATAACAGTTTCCATTCGTCCATTCAAATGGCACCATATGAAGCTCTCTACGGACGGAAGTGTCGTTCGCCCATTTATTGGGATGAAGTAGGGGAAAAGAAAGCTCTAGATCCAACAACCATTCCTTGGATGGAGGATGCACAAGAGAAGGTTAAATTGATCCGTCAAAGACTCCAAGCAGCTCAAAGCCGACAAAAGAGCTACGCAGATAACCGAAGGAAAGATTTAGAGTTCGAAGTTGGAGACCGTGTTTTCCTTAAAATTACACCACTACGAAGCGTCACTGCGGGTAGAGGAAAGAAACTTCAACCACGGTTCGTGGGGCCTTACAAAATTCTCCAACGAGTTGGGAAGGTAGCGTACCGACTCGAGTTGCCGCCAAGTTTATCTCGGATTCATGACGTCTTCCATGTTTCGATGCTGAAAAAATACTATCCTGATCCAACCCACGTTGTGCGACCAGAGGAGATTGAGTTAGATGAGGCACTTACTTACGAAGAAAGACCTGTACAAGTACTCGATCGGAGGATTAAGGAACTGAGGAATAAGCAAATTCCATTGGTAAAGGTTTTGTGGAGAAATCATGGAATAGAAGAGGCAACTTGGGAGTTGGAGGAAGAGATGCAAAAGAAATACCCTGAGTTATTTAGTAACCCAGGTGAGCAATTTCGAGGGCGAAATTCTTTAAGGGGGAGAGAGTGTGAGAACCCAGAAAAAAAAAATTATTATTATTTATTTATTATTTTATTCCTGTGCACCCGTTTCTTTTATTTTCTTTATTATATTACTTTTCTCAACATTTTATCCATAAATATAGTTTTAAAATAATTTTTCTAGTATAGGGTAGTTTGTGAGAAATTTGGTACGTAATTTGGGCGTGGGACCCGCTAGTGCATTTAGTGAGAGAAATTCGGCCGATTCGGTTAAATATTGCATAAAGGGATTTACTTACTAGGTGTTCGGAGATAATTGGAGGTTACCTAGATGAATTAATACTGAGGAGACAAGAACATGACTCTAGCAAGACAAAGTGCCAAGTGTCCAATTTTGGTTGGACCAACCTTGCCTAACTTTTGACCAAACTTACCTTACTTGATTTAAAGTGTAATTTTGACCAAGAGCTCTTCATTTCAGCCTTGTCTTGGCCGAAACTTCTTGGGAGCAAAGGAGAAAAACTCTTCAACCTTTCATCTACAAATTCTTGCCAAATCTTGAAAACTAACCGATTAATTCCCAAAGTAGTCCATAAAATCATCTTCCTAGGAGTGTTTGAAGAACTTAGTGGTGTTGGTTTGGAAGAAAACCTCACAAGCTACAACCTTTCTTGAATAACTAAGGTATCTTGCTTGGAACTCATCTTTTGGTTTTAATTTTGGCCAATTGGTGCCTTATAGTAGTTATATACGTGATTTTCCGGAAGATTTGGTGGATTGGAGTGAAGTTTCCTAATTTTCTGATTTTTTCTTGGAATTTTTCTGTTTTCCATGATTGATTATGATTGAGCTTGAATTGATGGTTCCAAATGGTGTTTTATAGCTCTCTTGTGCGTTAATTGGAGTTAATTGCGGGAAATTTCCGCTTGTGCGGAAAATTTCAGATTTAGGGTTTCAATTTGGGGGTTTTCTATAGTTGATTGTTGAACTTCTAATTGGCTATCATTGAAGGGTATTGTGACCCTAATGAAGTATATTGAATGGCTTATGACTTGTTTGGGTGCTTGTGGTTGTGTTGGATAGTTTTATTGGTTGTCTTGCAGGTTGGAAAAGCTGAAATTTTAGGGGAAATGCTGTCCGAGTGTCTAGGGTATTAGATTCTTGTGAGTGGGGTTGAGATTGACTAGAAATGAACGGTTTTTGGGTTTGTTTCTACTTTTAACCCTAAATGTTATGTATTTTTCATTTCCAAGCTATATTTGGGTCTTGCCTTAATAGTTCCTAGAAAAAGGTATTCGACTTGTGTTTGAGTTTTCATTGTACTTTCTTGATTGTTATAGGGCGTGCTGGTGATCCGAGGCTCACGTCGGGCGAAAACTTGTGAAATTTCTTTGTTGAATTTGGTGAGTGTACTACTCACATGTTTGTTATTCCGTGGCTTTCTTGTACTTGAATTCTGTGGTTTGGACTAGTTGTGATGATTGTTTGAGTTAGGTGAGGCGAGGGTGTACTTTACCACTCTCGTACTCTCTAGCCTTCTTGACTGGTTATTATACTAAGCTTACTTGACTGTTTATGATATTACTTGCATATTATTGACTGTACTGGATTTGGTATCGCTTGGATACCAACTTTACTGTTCACTCTGAGCTCTACCTCATTGGAAGTCAATGGACTCGAGCCAGTAAGGACTTGGTCGGGGACATTTGACAAGCCATGGGGACTGTATTTGGGAATCTTTGGGTATGAGACCCTTGATTCCGGTATACTCGAGTAATACCAATTCTGTACTGTTTGGTGTTCGGGCCCGGTAAGGGGAAAGTGAGGTGGACGGATAATTGGAGTAAAGAGGAGTCTACGGTCATGATTACCTGGTATACATTGACGGAGAGTCAATGAGATAAGATCAAGCATGGCAAAAGAGGAAAAGGGCTCTTGAGAGCCATCCGTATCCTTTTATTCCCTACACTTGGGTGTTGTTGTTTTTACTTACTTGACGTGCGATTTGGACTGAATATTCTTGTGTTTATGTGATCCTGGCATATTTTGGTGATGGTACCTCATTGGGCGAAAGCTCACTCCGTGAATTTTGTTTTCCTTACAGGGATTTACCTTTTGGACTTGTGAGTTTGAAGATGAGTTGAGTAGAGCTGGTTGAGAGATTTTGTATAGCTCCTCAATAGTTGGCAACTTGATTGTACTTGAATTTACATGTTTCCTTTTGGCTTGTAATCATACAAATGTGGTTGGTAATAGTGTGTGTGTATTCATGTTCCATGTATTATCCTGGCATATTCATGTTCCATGTATCCTGGCTGATTGTGACGTGGTAGTCACTATTCATGTTATGTTTTCACTTTTGTTTTTCCATTTCTTGATTGTTGGCTTGGTTAAGCGCGCTAGTAGATTTCCGAACGCCTTGAGTTACTGTTTTACCGTTTTAGTAGTCCTGCCGAGAGCTGGGCAGGCAGTCCGCTAACCCTTTTGGTACGCCTTAGGGGAAGGTGGGGCTGTCACATTTAAACCCCAGAAAATCCGAAGGAAATATGCAAATTTTGGCTATTTTCTGCAGCTTTTCTGATGCTTAAACATTTAGCAATCTTACGCGACAGTAACATGCAAACAAAGAGAAACTATGACAACTAGCAGGTTTGAACTCATTCATGGGTTCATTTCTGCAATGTTTCAGCTTCTATATGCGCAGGAAGACAGCCATGAACATGAACTCAAAAGAGACGTGTAAGCCTGTCTACTAATCCCAGAAAACAAATGTTTCATTCATCTAGCATCAGAAACAAACATCGACTAAGGCACCAACCTGATGTACTAAGCTTCTGCAGCAAATCATGCATAACAGAGATGACAAAAGAAAGTCTTGTTGACATCAGAAACCTCTACTTCAGCAAACTAAAAAAACAGCGGCAAAACACCGAAAACTGCAAGCTTATTGCAGCAAAAATTTTCTACGCTCAAATATCAGTCAAACACACCCTAAAAACTCAAGTTACAAATATCAGTCAAACACACGTAAAAAGGTTAAGACACAGAAACATGTCAATCTGGAAATTTCCTTTCACACATCGTGTCTTCATTTCTTGCTTCTGGATTTTATTACTCAGGATTCACACGATACAAATCAAACCCAAGCCAACAAGATATACACACTTTATACTTATCACTGCTAAGAAACCAACATCGACAAGCAACATACATAACAGCAGTGAACAAACCATCAAAACTGTGAACTTTCCGTAACCATGAATCTTAATCAAGATGATCTAAAAACAACCCCATAGATGATCTAAGTTTCTACCTCAACAAAAAACTAGTTCACCTCATCAGACCCCCTACCCTTTCCTCCTAACCAGATTAGCACAGAAACAAGTATAAAGGGAAGGGAACTTCGGTACTTCATAAGTTAAACAGCTAAGAACAGGTAAAAGATGGTACCTTTATCCCTTTCAAGTGCCGAGCAAGGGCTGAAATGATCGACAAAATGGCCTTTGTTGAACCCAAAGATCCTATCTTTCCTGCTTCTGGGCTCTCCTTCTTCAGTTTCCTTAGCAGGAAAAGTTACTCCCCCGTTTCCACTCACCCTTTCTCGCTCACTTTCTCTCAGCCGATAACCTCCCTCAATCTCCTCTCACAGCTTTTCTCAGCTTTCTGGTTCTCTCCGCCGCCTCCCTTCCTAGCCTTGCTCTCTGTCCTCTATCCCAAACTCTCGGTTCTTGTTTTTCAGCCGCCAACCTCCCCGTAGCAATCTTCCTTTCTTTTCCTCTCTCAAACTCACGATTTTTCCTAGCCTTTCTCTCCTTTCTTCCTGGTTTCTAGCCGTCACCCCCAGCTCCCTCTCGCTCTCTTTTTCCCATCCTCCTCAAAGCTGCGTTCTTGTCCTATTTATACTAGGAACCTGCTCTCAAACCCTCACCTGAAAGGTGAGGATGAGAGTGGAGGTTTTACTGGGCAACTTTGAGCCCTCCGATGGGCATGCGCGACTGTCCTTGCAAACTGCGTTTCCGCAGCTTGCATGTAAAAATCTTTTTTTTTTTGTTTTAGTAATAATTTAACAAAATATAAATAACTAATTAAGAAAAATAACTAATGAAGAAAGATTGAATAAAATGAATGGAACTAGGCATAAAAAGATGAAAATGAAATGCTAATTTTTCTTTCTTTTTCCTTCTTTTTTTTTCCTTTTTTTTTAAAATAACCCAAAATAATCCAAAACCCGCTATCGGGTTTCCCCTAACTCGGAATAAAAGATAGAAAATAAAATGCCTAACAACAAATTATGTTTGATTAATCATTTTCTTTTTCATTTTTTCTCACTTTTTTTTTTCATTTTTCATATTGAATTTAAATCAAAACAACTAAAGCATAATTTTTGAATGCTTTTCCTTTTTTCCGAGAAATTCTATGCTAAAACTTAAAAATAAAATAAAAAAATAAAAAACTAACTAAAAAAAACTAAAAACTAAAAAGTGAATAAACCTAGCACGACAAATAAAAACTAAAAAAAGTAAATGAAATTACACTGAAAATTTGGTGTCTACAGTTTGCCCATCTTTGTCTGAGTTTTGAAAAAACTTGAGACAAAGAAGTAGACACCAAATACTTACCTGTGTTATTCGACCACAAAATGATTCCAACGGACAGGAATTTAAAATGACCCGAACAGGAATTTTAAAACGGGATTGGCCCGAACAAAAAATTTTAAAACGGGACTTATCCGAGCAAGAATTTAAAACGGGAGTGTCCCGAACAGGAAATTTAAAACGGGACTGACCCGAACAGGAAATTTAAAACGGGATTGACCCGAACAAGAAATTAAAACGGGAATGACCCGAATAGGAAATTTAACGAAATGATTTCAAGAGGCACGTACCCAGCCGTGGATTCGAACCCAACTCTTCCATTTTGCAAAAGAATATTCGTAAAGAAAAATGCAAATTTGGCCAACGAATATCATATTCAAGACTTTGGATATATTTGCTTCGGAATTCGATACTGGCAGAAGTATCACAATCATGAGGAAAAGTCCAAATGAACCAGGTCACCAGCTGTTCCTTCTCGTGCTCGTCTTGTTGAGAAAACCTGCCTTGGCGCCCTTTCGGGTTTTCACCAAGGTTGCCCCCACCCTTTTTGTTTTTGTTTTGTTTTTCTTTTTTTTCTCTTTTTTTTTTTTCTTTTTTCTTTTTTTCGAGGCGCCCTTTCGGGTTTTCACCTAAAGAACAATGAAATATCTCGACCATGATCGACTCAGAAATATGAGTTAAAGATTTCGGGCATCAGTAAAATGCACTTCCCTTGTAAGATTAGGCGAAGGCATTACGGACATCACTTGCCAGTTGATTAACAAATTTCCTAATAGAAATACAACAAGTGACGAAAGCCAGGACTTTGGGCTTTGTAATGAGGTCAGGTGGGGTGTTTTTCAAGAAAAGTTGAGGCTTGAAAGCAAATTTTGATGCGAGGTGTGAAATAACTTGAGATTGCACTATTTTGAAATCGTTTCCGATTTTGAACGAAACCGAGGAAAATTTGCCCCAGTTTGATCGGATTTTCTCTCTTTGCATTTTCTTCATTGCATTTTCCTCACTTTTGCATTTTTCTTTAAAAACTAAATTTGCCCCAGTGTGGGGTTCTCTTTTCTTTTTGAATCTCTCTTTCAAAATAAATTTGCCCCAGTGTGGGGTTTGCAATTCTCAGGGGTTATCAAGCGAAAATTTGTCAATTCTGATGGCTCAAAGGGGACAAGTAGAGATAAAATGTTTTAAGTGTAAAAGAAGATGGCCTGACTTGCATTTCGCCGTTTGCATGAATTTCTAAAGAAAATTTGCATGATCAAATGAAAAACTTCTTGCACATGTCTGAGTTGATGGGTTGAGGGAATGTTCGTCCATCCATTTCTGCCAAAATAAGTGCTCCGCCAGGTAATACCTTTTGGACAATGAACGGCCCTTGCCAATTTGGAGCAAATTTGCCTTTAGCTTCATCTTGCATTGGCAAAATTCGCTTTAGTACTTTGTCACCTTCTTCGAATGCACGCCGATGGACTTTTTTGTTGTAAGCCCGGGCCACACGTTTCTGGTAGCACTGACCATGACAGATAGCATTGAACCGCTTTTCATCGATCAAAGTCAATTGCTCATGGCGCTGCTTTATCCAATCAGCCTCCTCCAATTTAGCTTCCATGAGGATTCGTAGCGAAGGAATTTCAACTTCAGCTGGTAATACAGCTTCCATTCCATACATGAGTGAATATGGCGTTGCCCCAGTCGATGTCCGGATAGAAGTCCGATACGCCATTAATGCATAAGGCAACTTTTCATGCCAATCGCGATGCCTTTCAGTCATTTTGCGGATAATCTTCTTCAAATTCTTGTTTGCGGCTTCTACAGCTCCATTCATCTGAGGCCTATAAATGGCAGAGTTGCGGTGTCTGATCTTGAACTGCTCGCATAGTCCATCTACCATGTCATTGTTCAGATTCTTGGCATTGTCTGTAATAAGCGTTTCGGGTACTCCAAAGCGACAGATGATGTGATCTCTCAAGAAATTGGCAACTACCTTCTTCGTTACATGTTTGAATGACTCCGCTTCAATCCATTTGGTAAAGTACTCAATTGCCACCAATATAAATCGATGTCCATTTGAAGCGGGAGGAT
>NW_020863317.1:0-17544 GCF_003713205.1 Coffea eugenioides | reverse complement strand
AAATTCAAGCCTAGGATACACTACAGGAATTTGAAGCCTAAGCTCTGATACCAACTGTGACGGCCCCACCTCCCCCTAAGGCGAACCAAAGGGTTCGGCGGGCCGCCTGCCCAGCTCTCGCCGGGACTCAGTCGTTCACTACAATCCTCAAATGAATTACAATATAAATCTCAAATATTACAACATGTTCTTCAATAATTACATGTCATAAGCGAAGCGGAAACTAAATTTTCAACTATACATCAAATGATTCCAAATCCAAACTGTACAAGATACATGCCATCCAGCCACATGAATAAGTACTACTCGCCCTTCCTTCGCCTTGAGCCCTGTGGAGGGGAATAAAATCGTTTTGGGGTGAGCTAGAAGCTCAGCGAGTAACCAGTAAAAGCAGTCATCAAATATATTTCACAATAATGCATTTCAATGATGTCATGATTCCAAGATCAAATGTACGTTTATTGCTCGCGTGAGCCAGTGAAATCATTGCATTTGAACACCCAACGCTCAAATAGATCATTTGACATTAACAGTGAGAGGGAGCCCCTTTTTGAGCTCCAGATAACATGAACATGAACCATAAACAGGGTGGAGACGTTGGTGTCCAGCACAAGACTTTCCCAGAACTCATTGAAGCCAAAATCATATCATGAATTCACATGCAAGCACGCATGAGATGCCGTCGAGTAAATAATGCAAGAAACATTTCAATAATAACTTTGGAAACAGTTTAGGGTCACTCACCTCCATGGTTCAGAAACCATCCATCAAATATCATCGCCTTACTCAAATCCAAGCCTTAGATCACAAACGCAAAGCAATCAAGCCCTTTAAAAGTTCGGACAACACTTCCCCTAAATTTGCTTACTTTTGCAGCCGTCATGGCTTCATTATATTTCTCATTCAAATCCAGAGGTACACACACAACAACAAGTTCATTCAATAGCCATTCAGCAAGCTTCCAGAAGTACAAATATAAGTCAAGCTAGGGAAAAGTCCGGAAATGAAAGTTAAGCTCAAACCCAGAAAAACAGTTTTTGACATCATTTTACGGTAATGGCACCAAAGGCACTACGATTATCGGATGAAGGTCCAAGAACCACCGTTTCGAAGCTAAGAGATCGGTCTACAATGTTGAAGAAGGCAAATCTGTCCAGTATCGAGTGTAACCAGGTCAAAAATGCAAGATACTACACAAGAACCGCAAAAACAGGTTCACCAATCGCATTGTGGTGCAAACATCATGAATCAACCTACCTAAGTCCAAATCCAGAAATTCCAAAGCCATCCGAAAGCGAAGAAACAGGGCTACATTTCATCAGAAGACCTCAACAACCAATTCGGAAGCATTCCCAACCAAAATAATCAATTACAGACGCAATTCTCACATTCGGGTAAAACCAGGGCAGCAAGGGTAATTCCGTCTTTTCGCAAGATACACGGCTCGGATTGACCTGAAAATTAGAAAATTTTCGGGTTCCCACACTCATTCTTTCGGGGCGTCACAAACTTCCCTCCTTAAAAGAATGTCGTCCTCGACTTTCCATCTTGTACCAATCAAGTCGAGACATCCCGCAAGAATCACTAATATTTCAAACCAAACCCACAGTCCGGCATCCTAAAATTCAAGCCTAGGATACACTACAAGAATCTGAAGCCTAAGCTCTGATACCAACTGTGACGGCCCCACCTCCCCCTAAGGCGAACCAAAGGGTTCGGCGGGCCGCCTGCCCAGCTCTCGCCGGGACTCAGTCGTTCACTACAATCCTCAGATGAATTACAATATAAATCTCAAATATGTACAAACTGTTCTTCAATAATTACATGTCATAAGCGAAGCGCGAAACTAAATTTTCAACTATACATCAATGATTCCAAATCCAAACTGCTACAAGATATATGCCATCCAGCCACATGAATAAGTACTACTCGCCCTTCCTTCGCCTTGACCCTGTGGAGGAATAAAATCGTTTTGGGGTGAGCTAGAGAAGCTCAACGAAGTAACCAGTAAAGCAGTCATCAAATATATTTCACAATAAAGCATTTTCAATGATGTCATTGATTCCAAGATCAAATGTACGTTTATTGCTCGCGTGATGCCAGTGAAATCATTGCCTTTGAACACCCAACGCTCAAATAGATCATTTGACACATTAACAGTGAAGGGGAGCCCTTTTGAGCTTCCAGATAACATGAACATGAAACCATAAACGCGGCTGGAGACGTTGGTGTCCAGCACAAGGACTTTCCCAGAAACTTCGTGAGGCCAAAATCATATCATTGAATTCACATGCAAGCACGCATGAGATGCCGTCGAGTAAATATATGCTAAGAAACATTTCAATAATACTTTGAAAAACAGTTTAGTGTCACTCACCTCCATGGCCTCAGAAACCATCCATCAATATCATCGCCTTACTCCCAAATCAAGCCTCTAGATCACAAACGCAAAGCAATCAAGCCCTTTAAAATGTCGGGAACAGCACTTCCCCTAAATTTGCTTACTTTTTGCAGCGTCATGGCTTCATTATATTTTCTCATTCAAATCCAGAGGTACACACACACAACAGTTCATTCAATAGCCATTCAGCAAGCTTCCAGAATTTACAAATATTAAGTTCAAGCTACGGAAAAGTCCGGAAAATGAAAGTTAAGCTCCAAACCCAGAAAACAGTTTTTGACATCATTTTGCTGGGGTAATGGCACCAAGGCACTACGATTATCGGACGTCATGAAGGTCCAAGAACACGTTTCGAAGCTAAGAGATCGCGGTACAAATGTTGAAGAAGGCAAATCTGTCCAGTATCGAGTGTAACCAGCGTCAAAAATGCAAGATACTACACAAGAACCGCAAAAAAAACCAGGTTCACCCAATCGATTGTGGTGCCAAACATCATGAATCAACCTACCTAAGTCCAAATCCAGAAATTCCAAAGCCATCCGAAAGCTAAGAAACAGGGCTACATTTCATTAGAAGACCTCAACAACCAATTCGGAAGCATTCCCAACCAAAATAATCAATTACAGACGCAATTCTCACATTCGGGTAAAACCAGGGCAGCAAGGGTAATTCCGTCTTTTCGCAAGATACAAGGCTCGGATTGACCTGAAAATTAGAAAATTTTCGGGTTCCCACACTCATTCTTTCGGGGCGTCACAAACTTCCCTCCTTAAAAGAATGTCGTCCTCGATTTTCCATCTTGTACCAATCAAGTCGAGACATCCCGCAAGAATCACTAATATTTCAGACCAAACCCACAGTCCGGCATCCTAAAATTCAAGCCTAGGATACACTACAAGAATCTGAAACCTAAGCTCTGATACCAACTGTGACGGCCCCACCTCCCCCTAAGGCGAACCAAAGGGTTCGGCGGGCCGCCTGCCCAGCTCTCGCCGGGACTCAGTCGTTCACTACAATCCTCAAATGAATTACAATATAAATCTCAAATATTACAACATGTTCTTCAATAATTACATGTCATAAGCGAAGCGGAAACTAAATTTTCAACTATACATCAAATGATTCTAAATCCAAACTGTACAAGATATATGCCATCCAGCCACATGAATAAGTACTACTCGCCCTTCCTTCGCCTTGAGCCCTGTGGAGGGGAATAAAATCGTTTTGGGGTGAGCTAGAAGCTCAGCGAGTAACCAGTAAAAGCAGTCATCAAATATATTTCACAATAATGCATTTCAATGACGTCATGATTCCAAGATCAAATGTACGTTTATTGCTCGCGTGAGCCAGTGAAATCATTGCACTTGAACACCCAACGCTCAAATAGATCATTTGACATTAACAGTGAGAGGGAGCCCCTTTTTGAGCTCCAGATAACATGAACATGAACCATAAACAGGGTGGAGACGTTGGTGTCCAGCACAAGACTTTCCCAGAACTCGTTGAAGCCAAAATCATATCATGAATTCACATGCAAGCACGCATGAGATGCCGTCGAGTAAATAATGCAAGAAACATTTCAATAATAACTTTGAAAACAGTTTAGGGTCAATCACCTCCATGGCTCAGAAACCATCCATCAAATATCATCGCCTTACTCAAATCCAAGCCTTAGATCACAAACGCAAAGCAATCAAGCCCTTTAAAAGTTCGGACAGCACTTCCCCTAAATTTGCTTACTTTTGCAGCTGTCATGGCTTCATTATATTTCTCATTCAAATCCAAAGGTACACACACAACAACAAGTTCATTCAATAGCCATTCAGCAAGCTTCCAGAAGTACAAATATAAGTCAAGCTAGGGAAAAGTCCGGAAATGAAAGTTAAGCTCAAACCCAGAAAAACAGTTTTTGACATCATTTTGCGGTAATGGCACCAAAGGCACTACGATTATCGGATAAAGGTCCAAGAACCACCGTTTCGAAGCTAAGAGATCGGGCTACAATGTTGAAGAAGGCAAATCTGTCCAGTATCGAGTGTAACCAGGTCAAAAATGCAAGATACTACACAAGAACCGCAAAAACAGGTTCACCAATCGCATTGTGGTGCAAACATCATGAATCAACCTACCTAAGTCCAAATCCAGAAATTCCAAAGCCATCCGAAAGCGAAGAAACAGGGCTACATTTCATCAGAAGACCTCAACAACCAATTCGGAGCATTCCCAACCAAAATAATCAATTACAGACGCAATTCTCACATTCGGGTAAAACCAGGGCAGCAAGGGTAATTCCGTCTTTTCGCAAGATACAAGGCTCGGATTGACCTGAAAATTAGAAAATTTTCGGGTTCCCACACTCATTCTTTCGGGGCGTCACAAACTTCCCTCCTTAAAAGAATGTCGTCCTCGACTTTCCATCTTGTACCAATCAAGTCGAGACATCCCGCAAGAATCACTAATATTTCAGACCAAACCCACAATCCGGCATCCTAAAATTCAAGCCTAGGATACACTACAAGAATCTGAAGCCTAAGCTCTGATACCAACTGTGACGGCCCCACCTCCCCCTAAGGCGAACCAAAGGGTTCGGCGGGCCGCCTGCCCAGCTCTCGCCGGGACTCAGTCGTTCACTACAATCCTCAAATGAATTACAATATAAATCTCAAATATTACAACATGTTCTTCAATAATTACATGTCATAAGCGAAGCGGAAACTAAATTTTCAACTATAAATCAAATGATTCCAAATCCAAACTGTACAAGATATATGCCATCCAGCCACATGAATAAGTACTACTCGCCCTTCCTTCGCCTTGAGCCCTGTGGAGGGGAATAAAATCGTTTTGGGGTGAGCTAGAAGCTCAGCGAGTAACCAGTAAAAGCAGTCATCAAATATATTTCACAATAAAGCATTTCAATGATGTCATGATTCCAAGATCAAATGTACGTTTATTGCTCGCGTGAGCCAGTGAAATCATTGCACTTGAACACCCAACGCTCAAATAGATCATTTGACATTAACAGTGAGAGGGAGCCCCTTTTTGAGCTCCAGATAACATGAACATGAACCATAAACAGGGTGGAGACGTTGGTATCCAGCACAAGACTTTCCCAGAACTCGTTGAAGCCAAAATCATATCATGAATTCACATGCAAGCACGCATGAGATGCCGTCGAGTAAATAATGCAAGAAACATTTCAATAATAACTTTGAAAACAGTTTAGGGTCACTCACCTCCATGGCTCAGAAACCATCCATCAAATATCATCGCCTTACTCAAATCCAAGCCTTAGATCACAAACGCAAAGCAATCAAGCCCTTTAAAAGTTCGGACAGCACTTCCCCTAAATTTGCTTACTTTTGCAGCCGTCATGGCTTCATTATATTTCTCATTCAAATCCAAAGGTACACACACAACAACAAGTTCATTCAATAGCCATTCAGCAAGCTTCCAGAAGTACAAATATAAGTCAAGCTAGGGAAAAGTCCGGAAATGAAAGTTAAGCTCAAACCCAGAAAAACAGTTTTTGACATCATTTTACGGTAATGGCACCAAAGGCACTACGATTATCGGATGAAGGTCCAAGAACCACCGTTTCGAAGCTAAGAGATCGGGCTACAATGTTGAAGAAGGCAAATCTGTCCAGTATCGAGTGTAACCAGGTCAAAAATGCAAGATACTACACAAGAACCGCAAAAACAGGTTCACCAATCGCATTGTGGTGCAAACATCATGAATCAACCTACCTAAGTCCAAATCCAGAAATTCCAAAGCCATCCGAAAGCTAAGAAACAGGGCTACATTTCATCAGAAGACCTCAACAACCAATTCGGAAGCATTCCCAACCAAAATAATCAATTACAGACGCAATTCTCACATTCGGGTAAAACCAGGGCAGCAAGGGTAATTCCGTCTTTTCGCAAGATACAAGGCTCGGATTGACCTGAAAATTAGAAAATTTTCGGGTTCCCACACTCATTCTTTCGGGGCGTCACAAACTTCCCTCCTTAAAAGAATGTCGTCCTCGACTTTCCATCTTGTACCAATCAAGTCGAGACATCCCGCAAGAATCACTAATATTTCAAACCAAACCCACAGTCCGGCATCCTAAAATTCAAGCCTAGGATACACTACAAGAATCTGAAGCCTAAGCTCTGATACCAACTGTGACGGCCCCACCTCCCCCTAAGGCGAACCAAAGGGTTCGGCGGGCCGCCTGCCCAGCTCTCGCCGGGACTCAGTCGTTCACTACAATCCTCAAATGAATTACAATATAAATCTCAAATATTACAACATGTTCTTCAATAATTACATGTCATAAGCGAAGCGGAAACTAAATTTTCAACTATACATCAAATGATTCCAAATCCAAACTGTACAAGATATATGCCATCCAGCCACATGAATAAGTACTACTCGCCCTTCCTTCGCCTTGAGCCCTGTGGCGGGGAATAAAATCGTTTTGGGGTGAGTTAGAAGCTCAGCGAGTAACCAGTAAAATCAGTCATCAAATATATTTCACAATAATGCATTTCAATGATGTCATGATTCCAAGATCAAATGTACGTTTATTGCTCGCGTGAGCCAGTGAAATCATTGCACTTGAACAACCCAACGCTCAAATAGATCATTTGACATTAACAGTGAGAGGGAGCCCCTTTTTGAGCTCCAGATAACATGAACATGAACCATAAACAGGGTGGAGACGTTGGTGTCCAGCACAAGACTTTCCCAGAACTCATTGAAGCCAAAATCATATCATGAATTCACATGCAAGCACGCATGAGATGCCGTCGAGTAAATAATGCAAGAAACATTTCAATAATAACTTTGAAAACAGTTTAGGGTCACTCACCTCCATGGCTCAGAAACCATCCATCAAATATCATCGCCTTACTCAAATCCAAGCCTTAGATCACAAACGCAAAGCAATCAAGCCCTTTAAAAGTTCGGACAGCACTTCCCCTAAATTTGCTTACTTTTGCAGCCGTCATGGCTTCATTATATTTCTCATTCAAATCCAAAGGTACACACACAACAACAAGTTCATTCAATAGCCATTCAGCAAGCTTCCAGAAGTACAAATATAAGTCAAGCTAGGGAAAAGTCCGGAAATGAAAGTTAAGCTCAAACCCAGAAAAATAGTTTTTGACATCATTTTGCGGTAATGGCACCAAAGGCACTACGATTATCGGATGAAGGTCCAAGAACCACCGTTTCGAAGCTAAGAGATCGGGCTACAATGTTGAAGAAGGCAAATCTGTCCAGTATCGAGTGTAACCAGGTCAAAAATGCAAGATACTACACAAGAACCGCAAAAACAGGTTCACCAATCGCATTGTGGTGCAAACATCATGAATCAACCTACCTAAGTCCAAATCCAGAAATTCCAAAGCCATCCGAAAGCTAAGAAACAGGGCTACATTTCATCAGAAGACCTCAACAACCAATTCGGAAGCATTCCCAACCAAAATAATCAATTACAGACGCAATTCTCACATTCGGGTAAAACCAGGGCAGCAAGGGTAATTCCGTCTTTTCGCAAGATACAAGGCTCGGATTGACCTGAAAATTAGAAAATTTTCGGGTTCCCACACTCATTCTTTCGGGGCGTCACAAACTTCCCTCCTTAAAAGAATGTCGTCCTCGACTTTCCATCTTGTACCAATCAAGTCGAGACATCCCGCAAGAATCACTAATATTTCAGACCAAACCCACAGTCCGGCATCCTAAAATTCAAGCCTAGGATACACTACAAGAATCTGAAGCCTAAGCTCTGATACCAACTGTGACGGCCCCACCTCCCCCTAAGGCGAACCAAAGGGTTCGGCGGGCCGCCTGCCCAGCTCTCGCCGGGACTCAGTCGTTCACTACAATCCTCAAATGAATTACAATATAAATCTCAAATATTACAACATGTTCTTCAATAATTACATGTCATAAGCGAAGCGGAAACTAAATTTTCAACTATACATCAAATGATTCAAATCCAAACTGTACAAGATATATGCCATCCAGCCACATGAATAAGTACTACTCGCCCTTCCTTCGCCTTGAGCCCTGTGGAGGGGAATAAAATCGTTTTGGGGTGAGCTAGAAGCTCAGCGAGTAACCAGTAAAAGCAGTCATCAAATATATTTCACAATAATGCATTTCAATGATGTCATGATTCCAAGATCAAATGTACGTTTATTGCTCGCGTGAGCCAGTGAAATCATTGCACTTGAACACCCAACGCTCAAATAGATCATTTGACATTAACAGTGAGAGGGAGCCCCTTTTTGAGCTCCAGATAACATGAACATGAACCATAAACAGGGTGGAGACGTTGGTGTCCAGCACAAGACTTTCCCAGAACTCATTGAAGCCAAAATCATATCATGAATTCACATGCAAGCACGCATGAGATGCCGTCGAGTAAATAATGCAAGAAACATTTCAATAATAACTTTGAAAACAGTTTAGGGTCACTCACCTCCATGGCTCAGAAACCATCCATCAAATATCATCGCCTTACTCAAATCCAAGCCTTAGATCACAAACGCAAAGCAATCAAGCCCTTTAAAAGTTCGGACAGCACTTCCCCTAAATTTGCTTACTTTTGCAGCCGTCATGGCTTCATTATATTTCTCATTCAAATCCAAAGGTACACACACAACAACAAGTTCATTCAATAGCCATTCAGCAAGCTTCCAGAAGTACAAATATAAGTCAAGCTAGGGAAAAGTCCGGAAATGAAAGTTAAGCTCAAACCCAGAAAAACAGTTTTTGACATCATTTTGCGGTAATGGCACCAAAGGCACTACGATTATCGGATGAAGGTCCAAGAACCACCGTTTCGAAGCTAAGAGATCGGGCTACAATGTTGAAGAAGGCAAATCTGTCCAGTATCGAGTGTAACCAGGTCAAAAATGCAAGATACTACACAAGAACCGCAAAAACAGGTTCACCAATCGCATTGTGGTGCAAACATCATGAATCAACCTACCTAAGTCCAAATCCAGAAATTCCAAAGCCATCCGAAAGCGAAGAAACAGGGCTACATTTCATCAGAAGACCTCAACAACCAATTCGGAAGCATTCCCAACCAAAATAATCAATTACAGACGCAATTCTCACATTCGGGTAAAACCAGGGCAGCAAGGGTAATTCCGTCTTTTCGCAAGATACAAGGCTCGGATTGACCTGAAAATTAGAAAATTTTCGGGTTCTCACACTCATTCTTTCGGGGCGTCACAAACTTCCCTCCTTAAAAGAATGTCGTCCTCGACATTCCATCTTGTACCAATCAAGTCGAGACATCCCGCAAGAATCACTAATATTTCAGACCAAACCCACAGTCCGGCATCCTAAAATTCAAGCCTAGGATACACTACAAGAATCTGAAGTCTAAGCTCTGATACCAACTGTGACGGCCCCACCTCCCCTAAGGCGAACCAAAGGGTTCGGCGGGCCGCCTGCCCAGCTCTCGCCGGGACTCAGTCGTTCACTACAGTCCTCAAATGAATTACAATATAAATCTCAAATATTACAACATGTTCTTCAATAATTACATGTCATAAGCGAAGCGGAAACTAAATTTTCAACTATACATCAAATGATTCCAAATCCAAACTGTACAAGATATATGCCATCCAGCCACATGAATATGTACTACTCCCCCTTCCTTCGCCTTGAGCCCTGTGGAGGGGAATAAAATCGTTTTAGGGTGAGCTAGAAGCTCAGCGAGTAAACAGTAAAAGCAGTCATCAAATATATTTCACAATAATGCATTTCAATGATGTCATGATTCCAAGATCAAATGTACGTTTATTTGCTCGCGTGAGCCAGTGAAATCATTGCACTTGAACACCCAACGCTCAAATAGATCATTTGACATTAACAGTGAGAGGGAGCCCCTTTTTGAGCTCCAGATAACATGAACATGAACCATAAACAGGGTGGAGACGTTGGTGTCCAGCACAAGACTTTCCCAGAGAACTCGTTGAAGCCAAAATCATATCATGAATTCACATGCAAGCACGCATGAGATGCCGTCGAGTAAATAATGCAAAAGAAACATTTCAATAATAAACTTTGAAAACAGTTTAGGGTCACTCAACCTCCATGGCTCAGAAACCATCCATCAAATATCATCGCCTTACTCAAATCCAAGCCTTAGATCACAAACGCAAAGCAATCAAGCCCTTTAAAAGTTCGGACAGCACTTCCCCTAAATTTGCTTACTTTTGCAGCCGTCATGGCTTCATTATATTTCTCATTCAAATCCAAAGGTACACACACAACAACAAGTTCATTCAATAGCCATTCAGCAAGCTTCCAGAAGTACAAATATAAGATCAAGCTAGGGAAAAGTCCGGAAATGAAAGTTAAGCTCAAACCCAGAAAAATAGTTTTTGACATCATTTTGCCGCGGTAATGGCACCAAAGGCACTACGATTATCGGATGAAGGTCCAAGACACCACCGTTTCGAAGCTAAGAGATCGGGGCTACAATGTTGAAGAAGGCAAATCTGTCCAGTATCGAGTGTAACCAGGTCAAAAATGCAAGATACTACACAAGAACCGCAAAAACAGGTTCACCAATCGCATTGTGGTGCAAACATCATGAATCAACCTACCTAAGTCCAAATCCAGAAATTCCAAAGCCATCCGAAAGCGAAGAAACAGGGCTACATTTCATCAGAAGACCTCAACAACCAATTCGGAAGCATTCCCAACCAAAATAATCAATTACAGACGCAATTCTCACATTCGGGTAAAACCAGGGCAGCAAGGGTAATTCCGTCTTTTCGCAAGATACAAGGCTCGGATTGACCTGAAAATTAGAAAATTTTCGGGTTCCCACACTAATTCTTTCGGGGCGTCACAAACTTCCCTCCTTAAAAGAATGTCGTCCTCGACATTCCATCTTGTACCAATCAAGTCGAGACATCCAGCAAGAATCACTAATATTTCTGACCAAACCCACAGTCCGGCATCCTAAAATTCAAGCCTAGGATACACTACAAGAATCTGAAGCCTAAGCTCTGATACCAACTGTGACGGCCCCACCTCCCCCTAAGGCGAACCAAAGGGTTCGGCGGGCCGCCTGCCCAGCTCTCGCCGGGACTCAGTCGTTCACTACAATCCTCAAATGAATTACAATATAAATCTCAAATATTACAACATGTTCTTCAATAATTACATGTCATAAGCGAAGCGGAAACTAAATTTTCAACTATACATCAAATGATTCCAAATCCAAACTGTACAAGATATATGCCATCCAGCCACATGAATAAGTACTACTCGCCCTTCCTTCGCCTTGAGCCCTGTGGAGGGGAATAAAATCGTTTTGGGGTGAGCTAGAAGCTCAGCGAGTAACCAGTAAAAGCAGTCATCAAATATATTTCACAATAAAGCATTTCAATGATGTCATGATTCCAAGATCAAATGTACGTTTATTGCTCGCGTGAGCCAGTGAAATCATTGCACTTGAACACCCAACGCTCAAATAGATCATTTGACATTAACAGTGAGAGGGAGCCCCTTTTTGAGCTCCAGATAACATGAACATGAACCATAAACAGGGTGGAGACGTTGGTGTCCAGCACAAGACTTTCCCAGAACTCGTTGAAGCCAAAATCATATCATGAATTCACATGCAAGCACGCATGAGATGCCGTCGAGTAAATAATGCAAGAAACATTTCAATAATAACTTTGAAAACAGTTTAGGGTCACTCACCTCCATGGCTCAGAAACCATCCATCAAATATCATCGCCTTACTCAAATCCAAGCCTTAGATCACAAACGCAAAGCAATCAAGCCCTTTAAAAGTTCGGACAGCACTTCCCCTAAATTTGCTTACTTTTGCAGCCGTCATGGCTTCATTATATTTCTCATTCAAATCCAAAGGTACACACACAACAACAAGTTCATTCAATAGCCATTCAGCAAGCTTCCAGAAGTACAAATATAAGTCAAGCTAGGGAAAAGTCCGGAAATGAAAGTTAAGCTCAAACCCAGAAAAATAGTTTTTGACATCATTTTGCGGTAATGGCACCAAAGGCACTACGATTATCGGATGAAGGTCCAAGAACCACCGTTTCGAAGCTAAGAGATCGGGCTACAATGTTGAAGAAGGCAAATCTGTCCAGTATCGAGTGTAACCAGGTCAAAAATGCAAGATACTACACAAGAACCGCAAAAACAGGTTCACCAATCGCATTGTGGTGCAAACATCATGAATCAACCTACCTAAGTCCAAATCCAGAAATTCCAAAGCCATCCGAAAGCGAAGAAACAGGGCTACATTTCATCAGAAGACCTCAACAACCAATTCGGAAGCATTCCCAACCAAAATAATCAATTACAGACGCAATTCTCACATTCGGGTAAAACCAGGGCAGCAAGGGTAATTCCGTCTTTTCGCAAGATACAAGGCTCGGATTGACCTGAAAATTAGAAAATTTTCGGGTTCCCACACTCATTCTTTCGGGGCGTCACAAACTTCCCTCCTTAAAAGAATGTCGTCCTCGACTTTCCATCTTGTACCAATCAAGTCGAGACATCCCGCAAGAATCACTAATATTTCAGACCAAACCCACAGTCCGGCATCCTAAAATTCAAGCCTAGGATACACTACAAGAATCTGAAGCCTAAGCTCTGATACCAACTGTGACGGCCCCACCTCCCCCTAAGGCGAACCAAAGGGTTCGGCGGGCCGCCTGCCCAGCTCTCGCCGGGACTCAGTCGTTCACTACAATCCTCAAATGAATTACAATATAAATCTCAAATATTACAACGATGTTTCTTCAATAATTACATGTCATAAGCGAAGCGGAAACTAAATTTTCAACTATACTCAAATGATTCCAAATCCAAACTGTACAAGATATATGCCATCCAGCCACATGAATAAGTACTACTCGCCCTTCCTTCGCCTTGAGCCCTGTGGAGGGGAATAAAATCGTTTTGGGGTGAGCTTTAGAAGCTCAGCGAGTAACCAGTAAAAGCAGTCATCAAATATATTTCACAATAATGCATTTCAATGATGTCATGATTCCAAGATCAAATGTACGTTTATTGCTCGCGTGAGCCAGTGAAATCATTGCACTTGAACACCCAACGCTCAAATAGATCATTTGACATTAACAGTGAGAGGGAGCCCCTTTTTGAGCTCCAGATAACATGAACATGAACCATAAACAGGGTGGAGACGTTGGTGTCCAGCACAAGACTTTCCCAGAACTCATTGAAGCCAAAATCATATCATGAATTCACATGCAAGCACGCATGAGATGCCGTCGAGTAAATAATGCAAGAAACATTTCAATAATAACTTTGAAAACAGTTTAGGGTCACTCACCTCCATGGCTCAGAAACCGTCCATCAAATATCATCGCCTTACTCAAATCCAAGCCTTAGATCACAAACGCAAAGCAATCCAAAGGTACAACACAAAAACAAGTTCATTCAATACCATTCAGCAAGCTTCCAGAAGTACCAAATATAAGTCAAGCTAGGGAATCCGGAAATGAAGTTAAGCTCAACCCAGAAAAATAGTTTTGACATCATTTTGCGGTATCGCACCAAGGCACTACGATTATCGGATGAAGGTCCAAGAACACGTTTCGAAGCTAAGAAGATCGGGCTAGTACAATGTTGAAGAAGGCAAATCTGGTCAGTATCGAGTGTAACCAGGTCAAAAATGCAAGATAATACACAAAGAACCGGCAAACACAGGTTACCATCGCATTGTGGTGCAAACATCATGAATCATACCTACCTAAGTCAAATCAGAAATTCCAAAGACATCGAAAGCTAAGAAACAGGGATACATTTCATCAGAAGACCTCAAACAACCAATTCGGAGCATTACCCACCAAAATAATCAATTACAGACGCAATTCTCACATTCGGTAAAACCAGGGCAGCATGGTAAATTCCGTCTATTTCGCAAGATACCAAGCTCGGATTGACCTGAAAATTAGAAAATTTTCGGTTCCCACATCGTTCTTTCGGGGCGTCAACAAAACTTTTCTCCTCCTTAAAAGAAGTCGTCCTCGGACTTTCCATCTTGTACCAATCAAGTCGAGACACTCCCGCAAGATCACTAATATTTTCAAGACCCAAACCCACATCCGGCATCCTAAAATTCAAAGCCTAGATACACTACAAGAATGCTGAAGCTAAGCTCTGATACCACTGTGACGGCCACTCCCCTAAGGCGAACCAAAGGGTTTCGGCGGGCCGCCTGCCCAGCCCTCGCCGGGACTCAGTCGTTCACTACAATCCTCAAATGAATTACAATATAAATCTCAAATATTACAACATGTTCTTCAATAATTACATGTCATAAGCGAAGCGGAAACTAAATTTTCAACTATACATCAAATGATTCCAAATCCAAACTGTACAAGATATATGCCATCCAGCCACATGAATAAGTACTACTCGCCCTTCCTTCGCCTTGAGCCCTGTGGCGGGGAATAAAATCGTTTTGGGGTGAGCTAGAAGCTCAGCGAGTAACCAGTAAAATCAGTCATCAAATATATTTCACAATAATGCATTTCAATGATGTCATGATTCCAAGATCAAATGTACGTTTATTGCTCGCGTGAGCCAGTGAAATCATTGCACTTGAACACCCAACGCTCAAATAGATCATTTGACATTAACAGTGAGAGGGAGCCCCTTTTTGAGCTCCAGATAACATGAACATGAACCATAAACAGGGTGGAGACGTTGGTGTCCAGCACAAGACTTTTCCAGAACTCGTTGAAGCCAAAATCATATCATGAATTCACATGCAAGCACGCATGAGATGCCGTCGAGTAAATAATGCAAGAAACATTTCAATAATAACTTTGAAAACAGTTTAGGGTCAATCACCTCCATGGCTCAGAAACCATCCATCAAATATCATCGCCTTACTCAAATCCAAGCCTTAGATCACAAACGCAAAGCAATCAAGCCCTTTAAAAGTTCGGACAGCACTTCCCCTAAATTTGCTTACTTTTGCAGCCGTCATGGCTTCATTATATTTCTCATTCAAATCCAGAGGTACACACACAACAACAAGTTCATTCAATAGCCATTCAGCAAGCTTCCAGAAGTACAAATATAAGTCAAGCTAGGGAAAAGTCTGGAAATGAAAGTTAAGCTCAAACCCAGAAAAACAGTTTTTGACATCATTTTGCGGTAATGGCACCAAAGGCACTACGATTATCGGATGAAGGTCCAAGAACCACCGTTTCGAAGCTAAGAGATCGGGCTACAATGTTGAAGAAGGCAAATCTGTCCAGTATCGAGTGTAACTAGGTCAAAAATGCAAGATACTACACAAGAACCGCAAAAACAGGTTCACCAATCGCATTGTGGTGCAAACATCATGAATCAACCTACCTAAGTCCAAATCCAGAAATTCCAAAGCCATCCGAAAGCGAAGAAACAGGGCTACATTTCATCAGAAGACCTCAACAACCAATTCGGAAGCATTCCCAACCAAAATAATCAATTACAGACGCAATTCTCACATTCGGGTAAAACCAGGGCAGCAAGGGTAATTCCGTCTTTTCACAAGATACAAGGCTCGGATTGACCTGAAAATTAGAAAATTTTCCGGTTCGCGTACCACAACTCATCGGTGTCCTTTGCAGAGGGTAGCGTACAAACTTTCCCATTCTTAATGGAATGTCGTCCTCAAGACTTGTTCCATCTTGTAAACCAATCAACGAGACATCCCGCAAGATTAGTACTAATATTTCAGACCAAGCCCACAGATCCGGCATCGCTAAAATTCAAGCCTAGATACACTAAAGGAAATCTGAAGCCCTTAGCTCTGATCCACTGTGATCCGGCCAGCCGGATTCCCGCTATTAAGGACACCAAAGGGTTCGGGGCGCGACCTGCCCAGCTCTCGCCGGGACTCAGTCAGTTCACTACATATCCTCAAGATGAATTAGCAATATAAATCTCAAATATTAAACATGTTTTTTCAATAATTACATGTCATAAGCGAAGCCGGACTAATTTTCAACTATAGCATCAAATTGATTCCAATCGCCAAACTGTACAAGATATAGTGCCATCCAGCCATGAATAGAGTCTACTCGCCCTTTCCTTCGCTCTGAGGGCCGTGGCGGGGAAATAAAATCGTTTGGGGTGAGCTAGAAGCTCAGCGAGTAACCAGTAAAAGCAGTCATCAAATATATTTCCCAATAATGCATTTCAATGATGTCATGATTCCAAGATCAAATGTACATTTATTGCTCTCGTGAGCCAGTGAAATCATTGCACTTGAACACCCAACGCTCAAATAGATCATTTAACATTAACAGTGAGAGGGAGCCCTTTTTTGAGCTCCAGATAACATGAACATGAACCATAAACAGGGTGGAGACGTTGGTGTCCAGCACAAGACTTTCCCAGAACTCATTGAAGCCAAAATCATATCATGAATTCCCATGCAAGCACGCATGAGATGCCGTCGAGTAAATAATGCAAGAAACATTTCAATAATAACTTTGGAAACAGTTTAGGGTCACTCACCTCCATGGTTCAGAAACCATCCATCAAATATCATCGCCTTACTCAAATCCAAGCCTTAGATCACAAACGCAAAGCAATCAAGCCCTTTAAAAGTTCGGACAACACTTCCCCTAAATTTGCTTACTTTTGCAGCCGTCATGGCTTCATTATATTTCTCATTCAAATCCAGAGGTACACACACAACAACAAGTTCATTCAATAGCCATTCAGCAAGCTTCCAGAAGTACAAATATAAGTCAAGCTAGGGAAAAGTCCGGAAATGAAAGTTAAGCTCAAACCCAGAAAAACAGTTTTTGACATCATTTTGCGGTAATGGCACCAAAGGCACTACGATTATCGGATGAAGGTCCAAGAACCACCGTTTCGAAGCTAAGAGATCGGGCTACAATGTTGAAGAAGGCAAATCTGTCCAGTATCGAGTGTAACCAGGTCAAAAATGCAAGATACTACACAAGAACCGCAAAAACAGGTTCACCATTCGCATTGTGGTGCAAACATCATGAATCAACCTACCTAAGTCCAAATCCAGAAATTCCAAAGCCATCCGAAAGCGAAGAAACAGGGCTACATTTCATCAGAAGACCTCAACTACCAATTCGGAA
>NW_020863316.1:0-19570 GCF_003713205.1 Coffea eugenioides | reverse complement strand
TCTTTAGTTATTTCATTTACATTAATTTTGTGCGTTTATTCTAATCAATTATTTGAAAGGCATTTAAATGCCAAGTTGTAATAGTTAGGTATTTATTTTAATTATTTTATTTCATTTCCCCCTTTAGATTGTAGTAAGCCCCCTCAAATGTAATAGTTAGGGTTTATATTCGCTTTATTTTTTGTTTGTGTGGTTTGCATGTCTATGTGCTATGTGTTACCGCTTTCATAGGGTCTTGCATCTAGATATCATGCCTATGTGCTATGTATTTTATGTGATTTATGTGTTTATTTGCTTTATTATGCTTTATCTAATTTCTTAGACTGTAATAAATGCATATTATCATGCTAGTCTAATGCTATCTGTGATTCCTGTTTCGATACCACACTAGTCCAACGCTAGTTGTGGTTCCTATTGTCCGATTTCTCACTAGTCCAATGCTAGTGAGAAAATAGAAATAAGGGCTAGTCCAACGCTAGCCCCTTAGGAACCATCCGCACGTTAGATCATGATTGTGTGATAACATCACTTCATCTCATGCATATCTTTATTTTCTAGGGCCTTTTACCATATTGCATGACACTTCCCTTATATATGTATATCCCTTCCTCTATATTTTCCCTTATATGTACATTACTTGCCCCCATTTGTATGAAACATGACATTAGACTTGCATTTCATCTAAGCATTAGAATTAGGTTAGATCATTTGCTTGATTAGATAGGTACACCCCTTGAATATGGGATATGGACGAGTTTGGCTTTCTAGCCTTAGCACGCTCGTATTCCCTCTATTAAAAAGGGAAAATTGAGTCACGAATGTTAGTCCCCCGTACCCGACATGATGCACTCCTCTAAGACATGTATATTTGTATAAATTTTATTCCTTTTTCTTTTCTAAGAGTCTCATATTGTTGCATTATTCGTGACTCCTTCGAAGAGTCTTCATTGGGCATCACAATTAATGTGATTGGTACCAATTGAGCTTTGAAGAGATATTTTGACTCCTCGATACCCTCTTATGTCTAGGGTTTGCATGCATATAGTACATCCGAATGTGATAAATCTTAAGGGTAAAATAAGAAAATCTTTGACTAAATCGCGCAACTAGCCTTTGCTAGGTTGAAAGGGTGCCTTGGATTCTTATTCTTGCCTTCCCTTTCTTCAAACGTGACTCCCGAATCTTTTTTCTGATTTTCGTAGACTTGGAGTCGTTTAAAAAGGGTTTTTCTATTTTTTATTTAAAAATTCATTTTTTGGTGACTTGGTACACCTTAACTCTATACCAAGTGGCGACTCCATTTTTCATTCAAAAAAACCCTTTTTAAACTATATTTTGGGTAAAATCGTCGCATTTTCATGTCCCATTTAGACCCATGTTTTTCTTTTTCAAATCAAAAATTCACTTTTTAAACCATTTATTTATTTCTTTCAAAAATGGGGCGCGACATTTATCTTTCGACATTTTGACTAGGAAAACTCATGAACTGGATTTCAATATCTTCATGACAAATGTATATGTATATCTTTGCTTTAAAATGGTACAAGAATAACTTTAATCTAATGCTTGTAACTCAAGATATAGCCGAAATACCACAAAATATCAAAGCTGTAAAACTTCTTTCTTGTTTACTAAGTTGCATTTCATCTCTTGCACTTCATATTCTCATTTTATCAGTTCAAACCATCACTGGTCATCCAATTATCTTCTCAATTCTTGCAATTTGATGATTGAATCACTAAACCTACAAAAACATAAAATTTTTACTATTAAAATTCATAGAAATGCAACTTTTACCACTTAAACAATAAAATGCATATTTTCACTAACAACTTAACTCATAAGTTATAAAACTAATTAAAACACAGCAAAACTAACTAATAAAACACACTTAAAATACTCAAAATGCACACTTATTAGTGGTAATGTTTCTATTTGATATAACGATTTTGTGAATCCAAGTCATTAGCTAATGAAAAAGTAAAGACATGCGCATGCAACTTGGTGATAATTTCACATAGTATGCAACTTGATGATAATTTAACATAGTAATTTTAGAAATATAAACATATGCTTCTTCGGATATGGGAGAAAGGAACCAAATAACTATTTGATGGAGTTTCTTGTATTCTTTTCTTGCCCTTTTCACAAGACACAATAATTTCCAACCTGCGAGAATGATTCACCGGCGAATGAGAGATATTAAGCAAATAAATTGATCGTTTGGGGAAATGGGAATTCTTAAGGAAAAGAGGCCATTTATCCAAGTCGAGTACACGTCAAAGAGGCCTTCGAGAGAATGATTAATTGGCGAATGAGAGATATTAAGCAAATAAATCAATTATTTTTGGAAAAATTACATATAACCCCCTATTGTTTTGCATAACATCAAATGATCCCCTTAAAGTTTTGAGATGGCCACATAACTGTAGACACCAAAAATTTCTATTCAATTTTAGCTCTATTTTTTTATTTTTATTTTATTTTAGTTGATTAAGTTTGTAAAAGGATAATTAGCGTTTATTTTTGCTTATTTTAGTAAATTAGGTTCATCATTTTTCTTTTTAAGATATTTTTGCATTAAATTTTGGAAAAAGAAAATTCTTATAAAAATTCCAATCTTTTTTATCTTTTCAATTTTTTTAAAAAATAAAATAAAATGAATTTTTGAAAGGTAAAATCAAAATAAAAAAAAGGGAATGTAACATTTGTTATTTATCCTAAATTTGTTTTGGAAAGCAAAAAAAAAATATTCCAACCCTTTCGATATACATTAGGTCTTGGCTTACATTCATATAGTGACATCCAAATGTGATAAATTTTTAAGTTAAAATAAGAAAATTTTGACTAAATCATGCAATTAGCCTTAGTTAGGTTGAAAGGTTGCCTTGGATTTTATCCCTACCTTTCCTTTTTTCAAATGTGACTCCCGACCCTTTCTCTTGATTTTCGCAGACTTGGAGTCATTTAAAAAGGGTTTTCTCTACTTTTTCTTTAAAAATTCATTTTACGTGACTTGGTACACCTTAATTCAATACCAAGTGGCGACTCCTATTTTTTCATTAAAAATCCTTTTTAAACTATTATTTTTGGATCAAAATCGTCACACTTTAAGTCCCATTTAGGCCTATTTTCTTTATTTATTTTTCTAGAAATCAAAAACTGCTTTTCACTCAAAATAAATCAAAACTCATTTTTCATTCAAAATTAATAAAAATTCATTTCTTTATTCAATTTCTTTTTCACTCAAAATTAATCAAAAATTCATTTTTCATACACTCGAACTCTTAATTTTATTTTTTATAAAAAAAATGGGGCGCGACAATAACTCCTTGTGATTTTATGTAAAGTGGAAAATGAACGGAATGCATAATCAATTACGACAATAAGACCATATGAACTCTAAAAGTACATGTGATGAAATCATAATATCCACTGACCTCCCTATAATTTGCGTCAATATCTATTTTATCCCCCGTAATTTTTACAATTATCCACATAATGCCTCTATAGTTTTATACAAGGTGGCTAAGTCATCATTTGATTTAGCATTTAAATAAGAGCACTAGTGGTATTTTAAGTAACAACGTTACATAAGTTATTCTTTTGTTAAATTTCTAATTCATATGAAACTATAGGGGGGTGAAATGAATATTTTGAAATGTTAAAGGGGTTATGTGGTAATAGATAAAATCACAAGGGAATTATTAGTAGTTTACCTTTATTATCCAATGAGCCACATTATCTCCCTGGATATTAATTTGGATTTATTTATTTTATTTCCTCATTGGGTAGCTTTCTTGCTAATAGAGTATTGGTGGTCTTGCTATTTATGTGGTTATACATTAATGGTTACGTAGGATCCTTTCATTCACTTCAGTTAAATTCGTTATCAACAGCTAAAGGACTAAATGTTGTAGCATTCAAAAGAAAACAACTAAGGTTTTTGCGTCATGTTTTTAGAAGATTATAGAACCCATCTTTAGTGCAGTTGTCTTTTTCAGTAGTCTTTGTTTGAATTTTTACTCGAAAGAAGTTGCTTACTAGATTTTAAGTCACACCCTTCTTCATTATCTTGCCTAGTCTTTTGTATCCTTCCATGGTGAGGGAAGGAATGTGGATTTGGGATTGGAGCTTGTCTTTATTTTGATGTGCCTTGTCATTTAGTTACTTTTTTCATATTTCTTGTTCTTTGTCGGCCAATCCTAAAGAAGAGAGGCACCATCTTAGTTGCTTGAAACTGCGATGAAGAATATGATGGAGTTGTCTTTTCCCCTTAGCTACTAAAAGATATTAACTTGAAACTTGGGTTACACTACTTTGACCATCGGGTTTTGCTAATGACAAATCCTTGATATTAGATAAGCCAGAGTATATTCAACGAAATCCTAAAACATTTTGCATTATAAAACGTTTGATTAGTATATCCTCTATGAGTTAAGAATTTCCTGTTATCTCGTCTGCTTGACTTGCAAAAATGACAATCTCTTGATTTAGGTGCTCAAAAGAAGAAGGGATTCCTCTGAATAAATCTCAGAAAAGAAATTTTACATATCTTGTTAAGTAAGTTGTTTGAATTTTGTTTTTTATTAACCCTTTTAGATATACTTGTTTATGCATCCGAATGGTATTAACACGGAGGTTTTCTTTGTCAAGACTCTGCCTTTCTCTTTCTATCTAAGATAATGTCGTTGGAATTGGATTGTTTCACAAATTGAAGAAAGGGATTGATATTCAAGATTTTATAATAGAGGTGTGTATAAACTGACAAATCCATAGTAAGTCATTATTGTAAATGTTTATGTAGGATATCCCATGCAACTGTGGTCTTTGGAGTCTTAAAATTGCGAGAAATCCCTAGGATTTGCTGGGACCTTTTCTTGCTCATTTATAATACTGCATTGAAATTTCTCTTATTATATTTGCTACACAATAGATTTTTTTGTCACTTAGTTGACCGCAACGGGAACAATAGAGAGTTGGGGTTATTGTGGTGCCTACTAGTACTGAATACAAATCCAGATCATTTCGTGTTGCTGCCAGACAATGTTGATTTTGGAGGAATTATTGCTAGAGAATACATAATGATTTTGTACAGAAGCCCAGAGAATGATTAATGAAGTTCTTGGACCAAATTTTGATTATTTGGGTTTGTGTTTTATGGTAGGGATAATTGCATTACATTCTTTGTTTATCTATATATACTTAAAAAATGTAAAGTTTGAATCAGGAAACCTAAAATAAATGTAGAAAGTCTAAAGAAAAGTTGCTTAAAACTCAATAGCAAAGAATCAAATACTGAATTAGAGCCATAAAATGCAAGCATAACAAAGCAAGACACTATTAACTCATCTCAACTAAAAACACTTACTTTGAAGAAAAAAAATATGATATGAGAATCTAATTCACCTCTGCAGTAAAAGCTCCAAAAGAAATAGCTAGATTTCATAGATTCATAAGATAAGATAATAATTCTGAGACTAAATTATCAATTAAATCTATTAGGATCATCAGTGCATGCATTTACAACTCAAAACTGCAAGCTTGAGCGAGATCCCCAGAGAAACATAAGGTTTCCTAGAATATTATATAGACACTAGAATTTTGTGATATTAATCTATATTTTATAGAATAACATAATGTTTTGGCAGTTTAGTTTTTCAAATGTTATATAAACTTCTTTAGATCATTCATGCATTGTTAATCTTCTATCAAGTGATCAAATAAGTGTAAGTACCTCGATTTTCATATTATTAACAAATAATGTTAAAAACTATAAATATGGCTGAACATTCTCCTCTAGAAAACCACCTTTCCCCTCCTCTGCCATCTTTCATCAACCGCCAACAACTGCCATCACCTACCACCACTAAAATTCCCCTAAAATTCTCTTCCATAATCAGATGGCTATTTCTAAGTTCTTAAAAAGTTATTTCTCCTACCTAAATGTCCTTTTAAAATTTTATTCATTTCTCTATTCCGTACCTCATATATTTTGGGAAAAGTGAATTCTCTTTTTCCAAACTTAAACAATGTGATCAAAATACCAGAACAACCCACAACTCTCAATCAAAATTACCACATTGCCAGCAAAGAAATGGTCTAACCAGAGCCTGAATAATTGGAGCACCTCAATCAAATCCAATATTTTCTTAATTGCAAACTCCTACTTTACAGTAGTTAAGATATCTAATTAAAAAAGGCTAGAACTCAAAGCCTACTTCAACAGTTGGAATAGCCTCCTTGAAACCTACATAACGAAGAAAAATGTAATTAGTCAAAAGAAAATTCAAAAAAATCAAATTGTAAACAATTTAAAAAAAAATTGAGCTCATGATCCACTCAATGCCAATACTCAAAGTACTGGATAGTGCAATGTCCTGTGTCATTATGTGCAGCCTTGCACCTACAATCCTGTAAATGAAACAAAAAAAATTTAACAAAAAAACCCAAAAAAATTAAAATTAGTAGTAAAAAAAATTCTATTATACCATGTATGCCCCCTACTGAGGAGCAAACTTAATCTTGCAGAGCTCCTCTAAGTTCCTTTTATGATCCCTAGGCATAGCATGAACCTTACCAGTATAAAACAATTGAATCATTATATAAGGTTCAAGTATCATCTAGCTAGCTCAGGAGACTACAAAGATAATAGTTTTAACATCTTCTCTATGCAATGTAAACTTGAAAAGCAGAGGCTCGAAAGAGATTTGTTAAGTTGCTAATTGTGCATATAATTGTGAATAATTTCCCCTTTATTTTGCTAAAATATGGTGTTAATTGCTGTATTCTACTGATATTTGATTTTTGGTGTTACTTCTAGGAAATTGTTGTGAAAATGGAGTAAAAGGGCATTAAAAGCTGAATTTCTAGAAGGCTACATTCTATAAGGCGTGACCACGTCTTATTCTACTGTGAAATCCAGAGTTCACGCGACGCAAGATGAATATGTAGTTTAATTGAGAAGTTAGCTACGTCTCTTGGTTGTCCATATTAGTCACGAAATTGGAGATCCTAATTGGTTATGATTTGATGTAGTTTATTTTGAAAACCAATTGAGATGTTTTATTGGTTAGTTTATTTTAAGTAGGAAGCTAGAAAGGAAAAGGAATCCTTTCCTTATTAGTAGGGGAAAGACTTACGAATAAAAGGGAGAAGAAGCAGATGTTTGGGGGGGGGGTTTGATTCGTTTTCTTCTTTTTCTCTTCATAAACAATGAACCCTAATTTACTTTTGGCTGCGAATTCACCATGAGGAGCATCTAAACTTTTTCTCTAGTTGAAGTATAATTGAAAATTTGGTTCTACAATATTGTTAAATCAAATTTGATTTATTTGTTTCATTTATCTATGAGTATTTATATATTTCCTGCTCATTCATGATCATCACTATTTAATTGTCGGAATAATCTATTGTCATCTAAATATCAAATTCGTAATTGTTTGATGGTTTTAGTATTTGTGGCGAGTGATATAATTTGATTGTAGAAGAAACTTTCTAATATATGTTACGGGAATATATGATCTAACTTAAATAAACTGAGCTTGTGTTTTTGTTGGTTAGAATTCGTAGTTTCTCTAATTATTAATGCTGGCAATAGCTTAAATCCTAAGAACTTGTTTAAGGTTGCTTAATTGGCCAAAGAAATAGTCACATAGTTTGTTGTGGTTATCGAAACAGTAAGGAGAGGCAGCTTGCCAGAGTTTGCTGACCACTATAACCAATTTATTCATAAATAATTGATTTTACCTTCGAATCGATGATCAGTTAAATGAACCAAAGTGGAGATTAGACCTTTGACTAGAATATTATTTTTTCTTGATTTAGTTTTATTTAATTTCGTGCTATTGTCTTTATTTTTATTCAAGTGAATTATTTAGTTAATTTCTCATAATTTCCCTTTTTATTTATTATCTTTACAAAGCAATAAATCACCCAATCCCTATGGATACGACCCTACTCACTACTATATTCGAATTCATATTTTTAGAGTAGTAACTTTTTATTTTTACTAGTTTGACGAGCCAACAAGATTGATGTAGCGTGCAACTCAACTATTGCATTCATCACAATTTTCATTATGTTTTAAGTTGAGATCTTATAGACTATACAGTCTGATTAGGTAATAACTAATCTGATTAGGTAGTAGATCAAGAAGTATAGACTTCATAGTTTCTATCTTTCTAAGGATCCTTGGCTTGAGATCTTGTCATGGGGTGAGGCTGAAAATATGGGAGCTGAGCTAAAGACGTGGTGTTATCAAGGAAAAGTGTGGAAATGGAAAGAAGTGGCAGGACAAAGGTGGGAATTTGGAAGCACACTTTCACTAGGAGCCAGTTCAACGAACATGAATATAACTGCAGTAGTCCTTTTAGATATTAGTTAGTTAGCTCACTAGCAATATATAGCTGGCTTTGCTTTTGTAATAGTTAGGTTGTTGATTATTCCCTACACCAGAAGATTTGGGAAGATTACTTCCTTTACTGATGTCTCCTTCCCCAAGTTTCCCTCATTCTGTTCATATTCTTAATATCTCCACCGTTTCTCAATCTATATTGATGTTTACATGAGTTATTAATAACACTGAGCTATTTCTTTGACCTTCAAGTTACCTATTATTTCCTTTTTCATAGCTTCAGTTCAATAATTTTTTCCAGTTTTGGCTCGACACCATGACAATGGTACCAGAACAGCTACGGTCCATTTGGGTTTGGCTGATTGATTAGAAATCTTTCTTCCAAATTTTTCTTCACTTCTGATTCACCTTCTTCCCTATTCGTCTTCATCTCTTTTCTGATCAGCTTATATTTGAAAAAAATCAATATGGAGACCCTTGAAGAAATCTTTGAAATGCTGAATTACTTCCTGGTGGAGCGTAGAAAGCCTAACAAACAACTTATAAGAATCGAAGACAGTCTAAGAGGGGGGTGTGTTAGGTTACTTAAAAAAACTAATCACGTTATGATACTCCTTTTTGTTCAATATAAAATTTACCTTTTTTTCTAGGTGACCACTCAATGAAACAATTAGTAAGAGAGCAAGATTGCTTTGAAGTAAAAGAGATAAGCTATAAGATTCACACGATAATAAGTAAATAAGAAAAGAGTAGCAAACCACTTTCACTTTCAAACTCCACTTGAGATTGAATGTCACTTTAGAGAACAAATTTCTTCAAGTTGATCCAATACAACCAATCTTGTGTACAAAGGAAGGATCACTGACGGGTATTTTACATACGTGCAAGCTAAAAAATACCGAATTACACCCGTTCACTGCAAGTATACAGATCAACTAGTAGTTTAGGGGTATATATCGGGTCGATCCCACAGGGAAGAGTGAACAATTACCGGTATTACTAAAGCTTCTGTGACGCCTCCACTTCTCCCTAAGGCGAACCAAAGGGTATCCGCGGAACGCCTGTCTAGCTCTCGCCAGGACTCAAGCAATTCCATTCAACTTATAACCGGACCATACAATACAAACCGAACTTAGATACAATAAATGAGGAAACGTTCAAACTTAATAATAGTCAACCATTCTCCAAACCATACGTCAGTACACAAAATATAATTCGTCCAAAGGTTACATTTCCATACCAAAAGTACAATCCAAAGCCGAAGGCATAAACAAAAGTATTAGCAACCCTAAAACAAAAGTACATCAAGAGGCTGCTCCATTTTACCTCCGAATTCAACCTGTTAAGGAAAACAAATCTACAGGGTGAGCAAAACGCTCGTGAGGCCAAGAACACACATGCAGACACATAGTTCAGATAACAAGCCAAATAACAATTCAGGTAATAACTTGCAAGTAATTAATAAGGCCAACAAAATGTAACCAGAAACAATTCAAGGATATGGAAGCTCTCAGGAGCTAAATTTCACATTTGCCGATGTCATTTGTATATCTCCCCGTGATGACTCTCCGTCAACCGGGTTGATATTTTCATATCCGTAGTTCACCACTTACTTCTCATCCGTCCACCATACACCACTTCGGGCCCGCACTACATTTATAAGGCGATACTATACGAGTATGCCAAGCGAGATCTCTCAATAGATCAAGCTTATCATTTGAGTCTCATGGCTCACCGAGGTTCCCGACCAAGCCCATGCCGGCTCGAGTTCCAAGGTCGGCCTATGAGTTTGGGCATCCCCCATTTGTCATGTAAATGTCGAGGAGATTCACTCCATCGACGTATGCAATCATAGCATACCATTTCATGTATTCAAGCATTTGATAGGTTTAAGCAGACATTTCAAGTCATGTAAACCAAGCAAATCATGTTAAGCATGAGTCATTCGTTTCAAATGAGAACGAGTGCGATCAAGTACACACTCGACTCCATTTTGTCAAAATCAGTTAAGCTAAGCATGAAATCAGGTGAATCAAGCATGAATCAAGACTTTAGGGTTCAAGTAGGCATACACTTGACACTCACCAAGTTATGCAAGCAAGTAAATTGGAGGAAGAGTTCAAACTTCCACAGTAGGGTCCTCTTGGAGGTCCTCGTGCGTGCCTGAGCAAATAATAGTGAATTATCACCCATATCCCAAATATCGAGGAATAATTCGTTCACTAGTATTACTCTAGGAAATTCCGTGAAAATGAACCTCAATTACTCGTAAATAGAGGTTCGAGAGAGGTTTAATAACATTCAACAATATTTAAGTCTTTATCTAGGAAATCGGGGATAAAACGTTTAGATAATATCAAAAGAATAAAGAGTTCTTGAAAAACTCTATTTCCTTGAAAGTTGGAAAATTTTCAGTTTTGTTATGAATCTTTGAAAAATCGTAACTCACTCGGCATAAGTCGAGAATTGGAAAACTTTATACCGTTGAAAACCTCTTAGAAAGTACTGCAAGTTCCTAGAAGACACTTTTCCATGAATCGAAGTGGAAAGTGCTCAAAAATGAGCCTAAAGTTGCTGTTCCAAATCACCCAGGATTGAGCCGGGGTTGGTTTTTCGCTAACTTTGAAAATTCGGCAGAATTCACTCGTTGCAAACCAGCCCTTGAAATTTATAGCTCAATTAGAGGTGGAAGTAAGGTTTAGGTCAGAACAAACGGATTGAGAATCGGAGTTTCGAGCACCAAGATATGGTAGCTCAAAGTTAGGAAAAATTCAAGACTGTTACAAAATTTCCAGATTTGGTTCCAACTTTGGACCTTTCATTAAGTGTCGAAACGGACTTGGATTGACACCAAATCTTGCAGTATAATACTCCCATATGACAGGTATCTCTCTATCAAATTTCATGGAAAAATACCCTCGGAAGGGTGGTCATTCAATCAACCAAAGTTTGGAAAAATCCTTAAGGCAATCTGCCTTTAAACTTTCATTACCCATTTCAAAACGTTTAATCAAGCAAACTATCCAATCATGGTTCATTTGTGAAATAAAGGCCTAAGAAACATCCATAATGCCTTTGGTAAGTGTTTGGTATCAAGAACATCAATTAACAAGTTCATTACAAGATCTTGTTCCAAACCAGTCCAACATTAGAGTTTTTTTCCAAAACAGAGCAGTCCACTTGTTTCAGTCACAACTCAGTCAATTTAACTCGAAATCGAGCATGACTTATGCCGTTGGAAAATAAATTCATAGGGCTAAAATATCACAGAAGAAATTGTTTCCAAATTCGGCACCCATCTGGTTCAAATTCGGGCATCAAGTTGCTGCCTGAACACTTCATTCCAGATGAACAGAGCAACAGGACAGCGAACTTAAAACATTTGGTTCGGCTTGCTCACAAAGAATCAGAACGTGCATTATATACCAAATTAAAGCCAGGAATGTCTAGTTTCCAACGCCACCAACAGCACATGATTTCGACATCCGAGGACAGAGTTATAGCCAAAATACTACCACTGGTCAGAATCATACGCGAACAGTTTTCCAGACTTGCTAGTTTCTCAAGAAAAATTCATTTGCTCAATCAAACATCAATATTTTCTAATGAAATTTTTCACACATCTAATACATCCTATAAACATCCAATTCAAGCCATTAGACCATTAAAAATTGGCCTGGAAATGGCCGAACAGAGCAGGGGCAAAATGGTCAAGTTTGGCCCTTGCTCTCTACGTGAGTTTTCTAGCAGTTTCCTTCAACAAATCCATAACTTAAACACTAATCTGATATCATAAACTTCATCAAGCACAGAATCAGCAACAACCCAAGAGTGGGAATTCATAGAGCCCACTTTTCCAACAATACAAGCTACTAGAGTGACGATTCTAGCTCAAATGCATAAATCAAACTTCATAAAACAAGTTTAAGGAGTTAGATGGCTACCTACTTTGATGGCTGTTCAGATCAGAAAATTTCGGTCCCTATGAAGCCTGAAGACAGCCGTGAAACTCCTCCCTTTTCCAGCCTAAGTTGTTGTCCGAGTATTGAGCTAGTTGTAGTTAAATTTTGAGAGAATTTGGTGGAAGTTTGATAGTGATTTGCATGGCTTTGGAAGAAAGAAATGGTGAGAGTCTTTGGTTGTTTCTCTGCAGCAGCTGGCCGACTATGAAGCTAGAAGAAAGGAAATGAATTGCGGTTCTGATGACTTCGCGTACGAAAGACGCTTGACGTCTATTATATTAATTACGTCAAATCAATTATAACTAGTGTCCTACGTGCGCGTTTTGTATCCGATTTCTCTTACGTTTGTTGCACTAGTGCACTAAACCTCTAGGGCCCTTACATTCATATAAATATTATTCATTCTTAATTGTCCCAAAATAATGGTCCAAAGTCCCTCAATTAAGCGCGCACGTGAAAACACGTATTTCTAATTTAGGCGTAATAAAAATTAAAACCTTTTAAAAATTCTTATAACGATCGTACCACTAGTTATTACTTGTGTGTTTAAACCTAAAATTGTCTATTTTAGGTCCATTGTATAGGTCTTAAATTTTTAGCTTATTGTAATCCCAATTGGCTAAAGTTTTTAGACACGTTTCCACTTTTTCGCTAAATAGGCTTATAAGAAAATACTTATTTATTTATCTATGTTTTTATTTTATTATTTTTAAAATGAGACACTTTAGAAATATAACGAACTATAAAATCATGTACTTAGGTCTAATAGGCTAGAAAATATTATTCGTGGCAAAAATCCAAATAAATAATTATTTTAGCCAAAATTAGGGATTTTAAAATAATGGAATTTTCGAATCCTCACATCCTCTTCCCCTTAAGAAATTTCGTCCTCGAAATTTACCTTGATTGATGAACAAGTCTGGATACTTTTCTCGAATTGCTTTTTCGACCTCCCAAGTTACTTCCTCCAACCCATGGTTCTTCCAGAGGACCTTCACTAATGGTATCTGTTTATTCCTCAATTCCTTTACCTTCCTATCCAGAAGTTTAACCGGTTTCTCCTCATAGGTTAAAGTCTCATCAATCTCAACATTTTCCGGTTGTAAGACATGAGAAGGGTCCGGATGATATTTCTTAAGCATAGATACATGAAACACATTATGGATTCGAGATAAACTCGGCGGTAATTCCAACTTATAGGCTACACTCCCCACACGTTGGATGACCTTATAAGGCCCTACAAATCTTGGTTGTAATTTCTTTCCTTTTCCGGACTTCAACCTTGCTTTCAGAGGTGTAATCTTGAGAAATACCAAATCTCCTACATTAAACTCCAATTCTTTCCTCCGATTATCAGTATAACTCTTTTGGCGGCTCTGGGCAACCTGAATTCTTTGTCGTACCAACTTTACCTTTTCATTTGCTTCCTCAATCCAAGATACTGTGGTCGGATCTAAGACTTTCCGTTCACCTATTTCGTCCCAACAAATTGGAGACCTACATTTCCGACCATAGAGTGCCTCATACGGTGCCATCTGAATAGAAGAGTGGAAGCTATTGTTGTAGGCAAATTCCACTAAAGTTAAAAACTTACTCCAATTTTCTCCAAAGTCCAGAATACATGTCCTCAAGTGTTTGAATTGTCCTTTCCGACTATCCATCAGTCTGAGGATGATAAGTGGTACTAAAGTTCGACTTAGTCCCCAATACCTCCTGCATCTTTTGCCAGAATCTCGAAACAAATCTCGGATCCCGGTCGGACACAATACTCACAGGTATGCCATGCAACCTAATGATCTCATCCAAATACAATTTGGCCAACTTCTCCAAAGGTTACTTCATGTTAATCGGCAGAAAATGAGCCGATTTAGTCAATCTATCCACTATTACCCAAATTGCATCATGGCCTCTCTGTGCTCTTGGTAACCCCGATACAAAATTCATAGTGATATTCTCCCATTTCCACTCAGGTATTTCTAGGGGTTGCAAAAGTCCTGACGGTTTCTGATGTTCGGCTTTAACTTGTTGACAAATTAAACATGTTTGGACAAATTGGGCAATTTCCTTTTTCATGTTCTCCCACCAATACAAACTCTTCAAATCCTGGTACATTTTATTCCCTCCTGGATGTACCGTAAACTTTGATCGGTGTGCCTCTTCTAAGATTTCCTTTCTAAGCCCTTCATCCTTTGGCACAACTACGCGATTCTGAAACCTCAATATTCCATCTGACCCCAAATTAAAATCTGTCTTGTCTTCCATTTTACTCTTTTCCACCCATTTTTGCACTTCCATGTCCTTTTCTTGAAATTCCTTGATGCGTTCCAATAGAGTGGAAGTTACTATAATATTTCCCAAAATTACCTTCCTTGGTTCCAATCGAGGATTCCAGTAACTCACTTCCTCCAATAATTGAAACTCCTTAATCATCAATCCAGCCATTTGTACTTGACGACTCAAGGCATCGACCACTACATTAGCTTTCCCTGGATGGTACTTGATAGTACAATCATAGTCCTCTAAAAATTCCATCCATCTACGTTGCCTCAAATTCAGCTCCTTTTGAGAAAACAAGTATTTAAGGCTTTTGTGGTCTGTAAAAACCTCAAATGTTACTCCATACAAATAATGTCTCCATTTCTTCAAAGCAAAGACCACAGCCGCTAACTCCAAATCATGAGTCGGGTAATTCCCTTCATGTGGTTTCAATTTCCTAGAAGCATATGCTATTACTTCGCCATCTTGCATTAAAACACATCCCAGTCCTTCCTTAGAAGCATCTGTGTAAACCACAAAACTATCTTTTCCGTTTGGCAAAGCCAACACAGGTGCCCTTGTTAACCGTCTTTTCAATTCCTGAAAACTTTCCTCACACTTATGACTCCATATAAACTTCCCATTTTTCTTGGTCAATTCAGTCATGGGTCCAGCAATTTTCGAAAAATCCTGAATGAATCTCCGGTAATACCCTGCTAATCCAATGAAACTTCGAACCTCGGTAGGGTTTTCCGGTCGTTTCCATTTTGAAACAGCTTCAACTTTAGCTGGATCCACTTTAATCCCTTCCTTAGAAATTATGTGTCCCAAGAAAGTCACTTCTTTTAACCAAAATTCACACTTACTAAATTTAGCATACAATTGGTGCTCCCTTAAGGTCTGCAAAACAACTCTCAAGTGTTTCTCATGGTCTTGCACATTCTTAGAATACACTAATATGTCATCAATAAAGACCACCACAAATTGATCTAGATAAGGTTTAAAGATCCTATGCATTAGATCCATAAAAGCAGCAGGAGCATTCGTTAACCCAAATGGCATCACGACAAATTCAAAATGCCCATATCTCGAGTTAAAAGCAGTCTTGGGTATATCCTTCTCCAAGATCCTCAACTGATAATAACCCTGTCTCAAATCCAACTTAGAAAATACTACAGCCCCTTGTAGCTGGTCAAACAACTCATCAATGTGGGGCAGTGGGTATTTATTCTTAGTTGTAACATTATTTAAACCTCTATAGTCTATACATAGCCTCAAACTCCCGTCCTTTTTCTTAACAAACAAAACTGGGGCTCCCCACGGAGAATCACTCTCTTTAATAAAACCTCTTTCTAGCAAATCTTGCAGTTGCAATTTCAACTCCTTCAATTCGGCCGGAGCCATTCGACATGGCGTCCTAGAAATAGGGTTTACTCCCGGGGTTACATCAATCTTAAAGGCTATTTCCCGTTTCGAGGGTAGGGACTCCAATTCTTCAGGAAAAACATCAGGAAAATCTTTCACTACCGGCATGTCCTCCAATTTCACCTTATCACTAGGGGTGTTAATAAGAAAAGCCAAATATCCTTGGGCTCCTTTACTTAACAACTTTCGAGCCCGAATTCCTGAAATAAGTGCAGACGAGGCTAATTTTCCTTTTACATCCAGTTTCAGGGTTGCTTCTCCTGGAATACGCAACTCCACAACCTTAGTCCTACAGTTTAGCTGAGCATTATAACGGGCTAACCAATCTATTCCTAAAATTACATCGTATCCCTTAATCATCAATCCCATCAAATCAGCCGATAATTTTCGTTCCCCAATCCAGATTTCACAACCTTGATACACCAAATTAGCAATTAGACTTTGGTCCCCAGTAGGCGTTTTAACCTCTAGATCATATGGTAACTTAATTGGTTTCAAGTCTATCCCACTCATTAAATTAGGATTTACAAAAGAATGTGTAGCACCTGGATCAATTAAAACCCTAGTTAAACGGTGAAAGATCGGAATCGTACCTTCTACCACCTCAGTTGCTTCAGGAACTTGTTGATAGTCCAGTGCATAAACCCTAGCCGGTACTTTCGGTCGACTCCCTCCGGCACTAGTTTGCTTAGAAGCTGACTTTTCTGGCCTTTGGGTATCACCTCCCGTCTTTATTTTATTTGGACAGTTCGCAAGCTGATGCTCGGCACTACCACAAGCCAGGCACTTCCCAGACTTTCTCCAACAATCACTTTCAGAATGATTTGATTTTCCACAGTAACCAGATGAAACTTGAGGGGTCACCGCTGAACCGCTAGAAGGTGCCCTTCTTGCTTGTGTCGGTCCACTACGACCTCCTCTAGATAAAGCTCCTCTCGAAGGCCCAGCAGTCCTTGGTCCTCCCATTCCTTTTCCTATTTTCGAAGGCTGCGTACTTTTACTAGCTTGTCCAGAAGCATGGCTAGAAAAATTTCTCTTTCTGCTATGGAAGTCTCTCACTTGAGACCTTGCACTTTCAACCCTTTGTGCCTTCTCTAAAGCCTCAGTAAATGTAGAGATTTGGGCTGCAGCCAGGCCCTCTTGTATCTCCACATTAAGTCCCTGAACAAACCATCTGATCCTTTTCCGCTCATTGGTCACCAGTTCGGGAGCATACTTTGAAAGTTTAGTAAATTTTCCTTCATACTCTGCTACACTAAGGGTTCCCTGTTTTAGCTTGATAAATTCATCCTCCCTCTTTTCTTGGATTAAGGGCGGAAGAAACTTTTCATTAAATTCCCTTGTGAAATTTTCCCAGGTCCAAGGGGTTTGAGTTCTCTCCCATTTTCCTTTTATCAAATCCCACCAAGCACGGGCTACCCCCTCAAATTGGAAAGCAGCGAAATTCACTCGCCTATCCTCAGTGTAGTCTAAAGCAGCGAATATATTGGTCATCCTTTCCAACCATTTCTCCGCCACCTCAGGATCAGGTTCGCCAAGAAACTTAGGCGGGTTAAATTTCAAAAATCTCTCTAAGGCTCTATCCATTCCTCTTTCCTGACCCCCAGGTTGGTTAAACGGTCCAGGGTCCTGTCTATCAGCCAAACGCTCTAGGATATCAGTCATCCTATTAATGGCAGTAGCCACTTGATTACCCTCAATATTTTCCTAACCTTGGATCGGTGCAGTTGCCGATCCCTGGTCACCCCCTTGAGGTTGGGCCTGTCTAGTCCCTCGCCCACGACCTCGACCACGGTCTCGACCACGACCTCGACCACGGTCTCGACCACGACCACCTCTTAGTCCTTCCATGACCTAGGCGTGCCTAGTGCAAGAAATAAATAAATTATGTGATGCAAAATAGAAAGCAGGAACCAATCAAGAAAACATTGGAATTAACAATAATTTACATTAATTAGCATACCCAATTCATACAATTAGCAAGTCATGGGGTAGTCATAAAAGTATAGCACACAGGTGCCATAAAAGTACTTTTAGTCACAGAAGACTAAAGTAAAGCTAGTGCCTCAGAAATAGGCCACACAGTCATGCAAAATACAATGGTCTCAGCACTTAGCATCACCCCTGCTAATTCTAGTAAAAAAGTCAAAAGAGGTCGATCAGTCTAGACCTAGTCCGCAGCAGGACTATCAGGAGGGACCTCCTCCTCAGGATCCTCCTCCTCAGGATCCTCCTCCGGATCCTCCTCAGAATCCTGGGCTACCCCCATAGCCTCATCAACTAGCCTAGTGGCATCAGCTACAATATCGGAACCCCGACTACGGACCTCCTCTCTCAGCCTAGTAAGCTGAGCCCTAGTGCTCCGGAGCTCCTCGTTAACCACAGCAGATGTGGCAACCTCGCCCTCAATCACCTCCTCAAGCTCGGCGACCCTCTCGCCCTGAGCGCTCACCATCTGTCGAAGCTCATCGACCTCAGCCTGTAAGTCTAAGTTGGCAGTCACCAACTGACGACGCTCGTCGTCCAAGGCCAGTACAACATGGTTTGGGTAAGCAAAGGTCACCCTACAAGCACATCGGGGATATCGGTAGATGGGGAGTAGCGTACTCGAGCTTCCCCAGCCAAACCTCGATAAAAGATAGGCCTAGGAGGCGCTATATGACCATTAGCATGGCCATTCCCGTTAGCTGCCGTAACTCCATTTCTGTTGTCCATCCCTGCAACATAATAGCACCTTTTGGGTTAGAAATTTAAATCTCTATTTAGTTCCAATATCCTGCAATGCATGCCTAACCTAATCATTGGTTCATCCCAATTGTCACTTGAGGTAGGACTAACTTAGTTGCTAGCTCGCCTCAAGTATCACTTAGGGTATGACTAAATCATCCCATATCGAGTCTTAAGGGTAGAGTATCTAATATGTTTCCCATATAGATCTCTAACCTAGCGCTCTGATACCAACTGTGACGCCCCCACTTCTCCCTAAGGCGAACCAAAGGGTATCCGCGGAACGCCTGCCTAGCTCTCGCCAGGACTCAAGCAATTCCATTCAACTTATATCCGGACCACACAATACAAATCGATAACTTAGATGCAATAATTGCGGAAGTGTTCAAACTTAATAATAGTTATCCATTCTTCAAACCACCCGTCGATATACATAATACATTTCGTCCAAAGGTTACGTTTCCATACCAAAAGTACAATCCAAAGCCAAAGGCATAAACAAAAGTAATAGCAACCCTAAAACAAAAGCACATCAGGAGGGCTGCTCCATTTTACCTCCGAACTCAACCTGTTAAGGAAAACAAATCTACAGGGTGAGCAAAACGCTCGTGAGGCCAAGAACACACATGCAACCACATAGTTCAGATAACAAGCCCAATAACAATTCAGGTATTATCTTGCAAGTAATTAATAACACCAATAAACTGTAACCAGAAACAATTCAAGGATATAGAAGCTCTCAGGAGCTAAGTTCCACATTTGCCGATGCCGTCTATATATCTTTCCGTGATGACTCTCCGTCAACCGGATTGATATTTTCATATCCGTAGTTCACCACTTACTT
>NW_020863315.1:0-18499 GCF_003713205.1 Coffea eugenioides | reverse complement strand
TATCTTGAGATACAAGCATCTGATTGAAGTGATTCTTGAACCATTTTGAAGCTAAGAGATAGATCTACATTTGATATGAAGATATTGAAGTCCAGATCAGTTGTTTTCCTTGTCCAAAAATCGGAATACAGAAGAGCAAATTCTGTGGTCGTAAGCTGGAACAGAGCTCTGACCAGTCTTTAGTATTTTGGTCATATCTTGATCCACAGAGCTCCAAATTGGATGATTCTTAAGCCATTAGAAATTTAACTCAAAGATCTACAACTTTCATGTTTTACACAAGAGTTAGTTAGGCCTCGATCATTGAGAAAATAGCAGTTGAAGTAGTGAAGAAAATAAATAGCGACTACACATGGAAAGTGGAGTTAAGTCGACGTATTCATCACCTATTTTCTGCAAACTTCATCATCAAACTTTGCCTGCATTTCACAAACTTATTTCAACTAAATTACAGCTATCAATCTCGATTGTATCTGATCAAGAAAGGTTTGGAAAGTTGGAAAGACAACTCATGGAAGATTCAAGAGTAAAAAATGACAACTTTAACAACTCATTTGACTCTTGAATTCCTCTATAAATAGAGGCCTTTGGAGAACATTTGCATAACTTTGGAATGCTAGAGAAACTCACCAAAAATGTAGTCTTCACTAGTTTTTCTTAGTTCATTAGTATAGTATAGGTAGAGTCGTTTATCCTTCTTATATTTGTAGCTAGATTTGGATGAAAATTGAGAAGCAAAGATGGAGAGGTTGATCTCATGTGACAAGGGTGATATCTCTTCTACTACTTTCTCTCTTGTATTAGATTTCGTGTTTAGCTATAATACAAGTTTGAATTTGTATTTTTAACATGTTTAGTTAAAGTTTATGCCTAGAGTTGTGGATGAATTTGCTATATCTTGTTAAGTGATGTTTATTTGGTTATGTGATGATATTATTTTGAACAAGTTATTTATCACTTTTCCTTTTCTAATCATGATTAACCAGCCATTAGTTGTGATTATCTAAAGGTGTTAAGTTTGCAATGAAAATTGGAATTTAACACTAGTTCAAGGAAGTGATAAACCTAGGAAGTTCACTCACGAGAGTAGAGGAGCACCTTTGTGGCTTAAGTGATTTGTTTCATGTAATTTCATAGAAGAAATGAACTTGTAGTTGATTTCATAACCACGAGAGTAGGTATGGCTTAGTTACAAGTATAGTTGATTCACTACGAGCGTAGGTTTCACATACATTAGGAAATTACGCCATAACTAGCCAAGATAATAGCATTCATTTAACCGGTAATCTCATTTGCAAGAGTAGTAAGGAATTCCATATCTCTAAGAGCTTTCTAGTGCTAATTTTCATTACTTTTATGTTTATGGTAGTCTAAACAATAAAGGAATTCGAAAAACACTGGTAATTACAGTCTTCCCTGTGGGATTGACACCTAATTATACTTGTATGTGGATGATACATTAATCATTGGTACTGAATTAGAACAAGTCAATGAGACCAAAAAGTTGCTATCATGCAAGTTTGAAATGAAGGACATGGGAGAGGCCGATGTTATCCTTTGTAAAAGTGTCCAAAAGGAGGATGGTAAATATTATTACTTGCTTGTTAACAAAAATAACTAGAAATCCATTTCCAAAGATTGAAAGGAAAACAAACGAGTTAGATCTTGTTCATAGTGATATTTGTGATTTGTATGGTACCATATCTTTAGAGGGAAACAAATATTTTGCCACCTTTTTTGATGATTGCACTAGATTTTGTTTTGTATATTTGTTACATTCAAAAAATGAAATCATGCATATGCTTAAGATATACAAAGAAGAAGTGGAACTTTTATGTGGCAATTTAATTAAATGTTTAAGAATCGACCGAGGTGGGGAATACTATCAAAAGGAATTTTTCGAGTCCAGTGGTATTAAGCATGAAGTTACCGCTCCATACACACCTCAACAAAATAGTGTGGCTGAAAGGAAAAATAAAGTACTTATGGAAATGGTGAATGCAATGCTATCAAATTATGGTTTAAGTTAAGATTTTTGGGGAGAAGTTGTATTTACAGCTTTTTACATGTTAAATAAGTTTCAAACAAAAGGAGCTCTATAACTCCTTATGAACTTTGGTACAAATGAAATTTGAATCTCAAACATTTGAGAGTTTGGGGCTGTAGAGCCATTGTCAAAGTTCCTGAATCTAAGAAAAGGAATTAGGTGAAAGAGGTGTTGAGTGCATTTTCTTAGAATATGCACAAAATAGCAAGGCCTATAGATTCATGGTAATAGAGCCTATGAGAAAAGATTCACCTCAATGTCTAAAGAAATTGACAATGCGCTAAACCAGAATGAATCACCTAAAGATAGATTTGACAAGTAGATATTTTACGTGTTTTAAGTCTGTTTTATTAGTTAGTTTTGGTGTGTTTTAATTAGTTTTATAGCTAATAAACTAAGATTCTAGTGAAAATATGCATTTTATGGTTTAAAGTGTGAAAATTCATTTCTATGAACTTTTACGGCAAAAACTTTATGTTTTTGTAGGTTTAAGAATTCAATCATCAAAGGGAGAGATTTGACAAGATAATTGGATGATTGATGATGATTTAAAGTGATAAAAAGAAGATATGAAGTGCAAAAGAGGAAATGCAAGCAAGAACAAAATAGAGCAAGTTTCACGATTTTGACACCTTGTGGTATTTCAGCTATATCTTGAGATACAAGCATCTGATTGAAGTGATTCTTGAACCATTTTGAAGCTAAGAGATAGATCTACATTGGATATGAAGATATGGAAGTCCAGATCAGTTGTTTTCCTTGTCCAAAAATCGGAATACAGAAGAGCAAATTCTGTGGTCGTAAGCTGGAACAGAGCTCTGACCAGTCTTTAGTATTTTGGTCATATCTTGATCCACAGAGCTCCAAATTGGATGATTCTTAAGCCATTAGAAAGTTAACTCAAAGATCTACAACTTTCATGTTTTACACAAGAGCTAGTTAGGCCTCGATCATTGAGAAAATAGCAGTTGAAGTAGTGAAGAAATGAAAATGCGACTCAATGAAAACGTGGGTTACAGTCGCGTATTCTCACCTATTTTCTGCAACTTGCTCATCAACTTGCCTTGCTTTCACACAACTTTTTCAACTCAATTCCAGCTATCAATCTCGATTGTATCTGATCAAGAAAGGTTTGGAAAGTTGGAAAGACAACTCATGGAAGATTCAAGAGTAAAAAATGACAACTTTAACAACTCATTTGACTCTTGAATTCCTCTATAAATAGAGGCCTTTGGAGAACATTTGCATAACTTTGGAATGCTAGAGAAACTCACCAAAAATGTAGTCTTCACTAGTTTTTCTTAGTTCATTAGTATAGTGACGGGAATTTTTTTATCAATGCAAGTTTAATTCCGATTTTACACCCGTTGGACTGCAAGTATACAGGTCGCAATTGTAGTACAAGATGTGTATCGGGTCGATCCCACGAGGAGCAATTAAAACAATTATTAGATACTAATTTACTCTATTATTTAGACTTACAATTAATTTGAGCAGAAACTTCAGATTTTAATTCAACTACAAAAATTCTTAAATAGATAAATGCAATTTCACAATAGGAGTAGAATTCACTAAATATTAAGATCTAGGGATGTAGATTCCACTTATGACTCAAAAGATCTAAAATGAATTAATTCAACACTTGTTACTGCTCTTGTTTAACCAAGGATTCATTTCCAGAAATACCAAATTCACATTCTCATGATAATAATGGGTTAAAACAGATTAGTTTTTCCTAATCTCTTGGTAAATACTAAATCTGTTCTTATTTACACATGAAATGCAGATTTCATCCACTTGAATGTATTTCTATTCTCATGAATATACAACTCAAGTTCTACTTGTGTCATTCCATTATTTTTACCATTTCTCAATGAGTAAAAACAACTATAAACCTACTATTGGTGATCAAGCAACAACAAGTAATCCAACATACACAAGTAGATAAGTTAATACAAGACATAACAAGCATAAATCACAATCACTTCATATCATTTGGCCATAAGCTTCATCTACTCCCTAGATAAAGGAAATTAGCTACTCATGAATGATGAAACACTCATAACTTCATTAATGTAAATCATCATGAATTACAAATACAAGAGGAATAAAGAAAGTCTTAGCCAAGATATGGTAAAGCCTTCCAAAAATCTCCTTTGTCTTGAACTTGGATGATTACAAGATGAAACCTCAATTGCCCCTTGCAAGTACCTAGCTAGAGAGAATATGTTTTTCTGTAAGAAGCTAAGCTACGAATGGTCCCCAGATCTCTCCCCATATCTCTGCATAAAAAACACTCAAATGCTCCATTTTTCCAAGTCAAATTCTATCCTTTGATTCCCAAATCTCCACTTTGTTAGCATAGTCAAAAACCAATATTTTTGACTTGAAAATAAGCCACTTTTCTTGCCCTTTTGTCTTCTGAAGCATGTGCACCGAATTCCCTTGCATCTTATAGCTGGAAAGTGGTATGAACACAAGAGAATTGGCTGAGTCAAATTGCAGAATTTCGGCTATAAAACGCGCCTACACAAAACGCGGTTACAAGTCACGTTTTGTGTACTCGCGTATTCACTTTGGCCTTATTTCATCTGCGATTTTCTCTATCATAAAGGCCGAACTAGCTTTTGTGCAAAACACAAAAGTTGTAGCCCTTTGAGTTAGCTTTCCAATGCTTCAAGAATCATCCAAATCGGAGCTTTGTAGCCTGAGATATGATCGAAATACTGTCACCTGTTCAAACCTCTGTTTTAACTTCCGACCACAGGGTGCAGCTTCTGTATTCCAACGTTTTGCCCATGAAGATGGCAGAAATGGATTTCGATGTCTTCATACGAATTGTAGGTCTCTTTCTTAGCTTTAAAATGGTATAAAAATCACCTCAATCCGATAAGTGTAGCTCCAGATATGGTCAAAATACTGAAAAGTGTCAAAACTGACTTGTATTGCATTTCCTCACTTGAACGTTTTTCACTTCATTCTTCTTGTTGCCACTTAAATTCATCACCAAATCTCTATTTTTCACCTCAATTGACCTCCTTTGGTGATTGATTCATTATTCCTGCATAAAAATGAAGTTTTTACTATTAAAATCAATAGAAATGCAATATTATCCACTTTTACCAAAAATATATAATTTTACCAAAAACCTCTTTATTTTAATTATAAAACTAAATAATCAACTCAAAATTAACTAATAAAATGCACTTAAAAATACGTAAAATAAACTCTTATCAAATACCCCCACACTTGAATCATTGCTTGTCCTCAAGCAATATAAAATTCCAACCATCAATGATCCAAAAATTTAAAATAAACATATGTAGTATTTCAACTCCATTTCCTTGAATCAAGGTAAATAACCCTTATGTGATCTTTCCATTAAGTTCAAGTACTCATAATATCAAGCAAAGAAGAGCCAAGTATACCATAATTTTACCAATTCAACTCAACTTCTTATTTTTATCCAATTTCGCAAGCAAGCAACTCCTATAGTCAATAAAGATGCTAACTAATCTCATGATCAACTTCTTATTTTTCTTAAAGAGGGATTTAATTTACTTTTATATATATATATATATATATATATATATTTTAAGGATTAAATATTACTTAAGTTGTGAAAAATGCCTTTTGACGCGAAGATCAACATTTTTAGATGCAGATCCCCGGTTACTCAACATTTCACATACTCAAGTTGCTTTGCATACTCTTAATTCAAGTACCTTTTTACGCGAATGTCGACATTTGTAGATGCCAACCCCCGGTTACTCGGTACGAGAATCATTGGAGTAGAATAACCATTTTTTTTTTCTTTAACAATATATAATAAAATTCCCTCTAAGAGTAATCATGAGAAGAGTATGACACTTATTAACCATATTAATTTCTTATCTTATAAAATTAGATAAAAAGAAGAATTTTCATCAAATATACAAAATGTAGGCATAATTTTCTCCACTTTACTAGATATACTTTCCTATAGATGTAAAAATTATAATCACATAAAAATCATTTCCAAATTTCATGAGAAAAGAAGTATCAAAACCGCATATATTTATTTCAAAAGGATAAGTGACAAAATTTTATTTATTTATTATAGTTAATAACATATATATGTATAAGGTTTTGGAAAAATTTTGACAGAGTCTCCCCTTAAAAGTGGACTAAATCTCCCTGCCAGCAACCACAAGAAACACCATTTAAGCACAAGAATTATATCAAACACAACTAAAATTACAAGTACCACACATTTCTTCCCCCACACTTAGAATACACATTGTCCTCAATGTGTAGGGAAAGAAAAGAAAAGAAACAAAAGAAAGGAACAAGTGACTCCCCAAGTGAGATGACTGCAGTCCAGTGAAGCCTTGAATCATGAGTCATCGACCGCTCAACCATCCACAGTCAACGATCTACTAGTTACTGCCACAAGTTCCAATATTCAAAATAAGGAATGTAAGTTAACATTTTTCAAACAAAAGATAAAAATAACAAGCAAACAAAAGAAAAGCCAGCCAAAGGGCAGCCTCAATCATCCTCTTCATCGTCATCTTCATCATCATCGATGGGAGGTGGGCGTGTGCCTAAATGATCTTCAATTCGGTCCAGGCGAGTATCCATTCTGGCTAAATGATGGTCGATGTCGTCCAAGCGACCGAAAAGCCGCTGCCAGTTGGTCTGTGGCGGAGGAGGTGGTGCTGCAGTAGATGGTCCAGCTCCATCGCGACCATGTCTAGCCTTTTGTCTCCGCTCCTGAACAGGGCGTGGAATGTCTCCCGTGCCAATACCAAGGCGGCGAAGAGTAGTGATAGTCATCTCAGCACGTGGTGGAACATACTCCCGCCGCATGCCTTCCAAGGGAACTTCAAAACGGGGGAAGATTAAAGTCAGTAGACGAGGAAATGAAAGTTTGAAAGAAGTTGTCTTACGCCTCGCCGTAGACCTAATGTGGCTGATGATGATGTTCGGCAATGAAATTCGAGCATACGGGGAAGTTCGGTTGTGGAACATGTAATCAAGGAAGTAAATATCGCTCTTGCGAACCTCCGTGTGCCCCGTCTTCTTTGGGATGACATTGTGAGCCATCATGTAAATGATAAGCCGATGACGAGGTTCGAATACATTTGCCAATATAGTCTCCTTTCTGGTAGAGCGAAAAGGTTGGTACTCGAGACCAAACCTAGCCATGGCCAATGATGGATCCCACCTCCTATTCGGGGGAACAAACTCCTTCTTCAAGTCTACTGGACGTCCGTCATCCATACACCCCAAAATAGCAGCCAAATCTTGCCGTGACAAGGTGATTCGTCTTCCACGCACCCAGGACTCAATTATTTCTCCACTATGGCGCGCCTTACTTTCAATGTTGGCGTAAAACTCGCGCACCAGGTCTGGGTAGTAATGGTTTGGAAGGGTGAGAATCGGAGCCCATCCTAGCTGAGCAAAAGCTTCTGAGATGTTGTACATCATCTCAACTGGTGGACTGACGTGCATCTCAAACAAAAACTCCAAATTAGCACGCGCCTCATGCCACTCCTGATTCCTGCGAGTGTTGAACCTAGCACTGTCAAATACCGATCTTCCCGCTCCACGGGAGGTGCCCTCACCAGGTCGACGGTTAATTGGTGGAGGAGAAGGTGAATTCTCCTCTTCAGTCACCTCCATCTCTTCATTAACCTCCCTCTCCTCACTACTAGAGGATGAAAGTACCGCTCTTCTTCTTCTTGGCATAGTACCTAAAAAATATTTCAATTATTCACATGTACTACAACTCATTTTTTTGGCAACAAAAGTTCAGCATTAATCCAAATAACCTCAAATACAATTGCTCAAGTTCTAATCATTCAATGATCGTACAAGACATATTTTCTGCCTAAAGTTGCCCAAAATCACCAAATTACACAAGATATGTATCAATTATAAGTCAATTAGTGAAAATAGGAGCAATTATGATTATAACTATTTAGAATTAACAATAATAATATGCTTTTAGCTATACTCATGTTTAGGCAAAAATTAAACTAACTAACTCACCAAATCAACCAAATTACTCACTATACACAATGCACATGCTTAAACATCATCAACTAACCCTTTTTAACCATAATTTAACATCACCAATGGCTCAAAAACATCCTAGTTCCTTTTTCCAATTTCATCTAAATATAGCAATTGTGAATTTTAAAGTACTTGAAAACCAATAAATTGCTACATTTAAACATTTAAACATGCTTAAACAATCATAATAATCATGAATAAAATCAAAAATATCCATGAACCTCATCAAATTTTCGAAATTAAAAGATGTCAGATAGCTCAGGATAAAAAATATGATCTTCTAAAATCAAAAGATTTGATGAATAAACTTACCTCAATCACGTAGAAGGATGTTTGGTGATGCTAAAAATGCAAAAAGCCCTATGAAACAACCTCCAATTGACCTCCAATTGAAGAAATTGGAGTTTAAGAACCCTAACCTTCAATGCTTCAAAAACCTGCTTTTAAGTGTTTTTCTTGAATTTTAATCGGTTAAAAAGGGTATATGAAGCTCAAAAGGTGTTGGGGTGATGATTTCTAGCAAGATTATGGAGTATAAATGAAAATTTGTGAGTTGGGCAGAGGAAAGATGGAAAAACGCGGCTGGAAAAATTGCAGAAGTGAAGAAATGTTCTGGAAATCGCGTTTTTGAAGCAAAAAAGTGAACTGAAAACGCGACTGAAAACGCGCCTTAAACGCGCGTTTCTGAAGTCGCGTTTTCTGCACAAATATTGCAGAATTGGAAACGCGGTTAAGCATTAAAACGCGACTTGAAGTCGCGTTTTACTGTGTCGCGTTTTCATTTTTGCTCAGGCGATAAAACGCGACTTCCTTAAAAACGCGACTTTAAGTCGCGTTTTAAAGGCGCGTTTTCTGTTCTGCAGGCGCAGAATTGAAAACGCGATTCTGAGAAACGTGACTTTTAGTCGCGTTTTATTGGAAAACGCGTTTTCTGCTTCGATTTTTAGCAGAATTTCAACTTTTGAAAAATTACAAAAGGTACCCCAATGACTCAAAATGCATCAAAGATCATTTGTTTGCCAATTTTAATGACTGGAACAAATGTAAAACATTAAAAACATGCATTTTACCCCTTTATAATGAATCAAAAACACCTTTAACGTAAATCGAGGGGTTGAGTTGCTTGATCAAAGTTTGCCCTTTTCACCTCAAATGGTCATTCTTGCTTCCAATTGCCAACCCTATAACACAAAAACAACAAATTAACTAAAACACTTATTTAAGTCTAAAAATCACAAAAAATTAACACAAATAACATAAACATTGGGTTGCCTCCCAATTAGCGCTTTTGTTTATAGTCGTTGGCTCGACTGAAAAAGTTGAATCACTTTAGAGCATTAGGGAGCGATTTTCTCCCCATGGGTCGAAACTCCCGAGCCAATCCACCATGTGGTGAACCATGCATTGATCTTCATAGTCCAATTTCCTCAAATGCCAAGGAGGAATATTAGACTTGTCATAGAGAGGCTCAACTTCACCTTGGAGTGGATTTTGCTTGTCTTTTCTGAATTGGCTCAACTTTTCACCATTTTCTTCATGGAATGGCGAATTTATTAAGCCAACTTCCATCCTTATCTTCTCCTCCTTTGTTCCTACACCATGAAAGTTAGTACCAAGGACATTTATAAATTTAACTTCTTCGGTCCTTTCTTGGTTAACCTTTTCATCATATGGCATATTAGAAACAAGAGCAGTAGGCTCTATACTCCCTTCATTATTATCCAAATTGAATTCCAATTCCTCACCATTAACCCGTAATATAAGCTTACCTTTTTCTACATCAATTATAGTTCGTGCAGTGGCTAAAAACGGTCGTCCTAGAATAATTGGCATTCTCACATCTTCTTCAATATCTAAGACAACAAAATCCACAGGTATTATAGATTGTCTTACCTTTATGAGCACATTTTCCAAAATACCCATGGGACGTGTGATTGACCGATCCGCCAATTGCAATGTAATATTGGTAGCTTTTAGCTCTTGAAGTCCCAATCTCCAGGCAACCGATAACGGCATAAGTGATACACTTGCACCTAAATCACATAAAGCATTAGAAAAATGCAATTGACCAATAGTGCAAGGAATAGAAAAACTTCCCGGATCTTTCAATTTAGGAGGGAGTTTATTTTTAATCAATGCACTACACTCTTCCGTTAATGCTATCATCTCATTATCTACAATTTTCCTCTTCTTTGACATGATGTCTTTCAAGAAACGTGCATAAGAGGGAATCTGTGTTATAGCATCAATGAAAGGAATGTTAATGTGCAATTGTTTAAACATTTTGAAGAACTTTTCAAACTCCCGATCCTGTCCATCTTTCTTCAACCTGTGAGGAAAAGGTATCACATTAGAATTTAATTTGGGATGAAGTGCATCAATATCAATGATAACATGATCATTTTGACTTTCTTGCTCCCCTTCAATTACTTGCTTCTTGTCTTTTTCACCACCTGAATTTTCAAAATCGAATCCCCCAACCGTTTTACCGCTTCTAAGAATGATTGCATTGACATGCTCTCTCGGATTCACTTCGGTTTTACTTGGTAATTCACCAGGGTTTCTATTGTTGATCACATTGGCAATTTGACCAATTTGAACCTCTACATTCCTGTACATTGTAGTGAGTTGGTCCAACCTTCCTTCTACTCGCTCAAATCTGTCCGAGGTAACTTTTGCAAGCTTTTCCACTGCCATCTCCCAACCAGGTTTAGTTTCAGCTTGTTGTTGCCTTGATTGAAATCCCGGTGGATTGGTTGGCCTTGGTTGATTGCCTTGATCTTTCCATCCAAAGTTTGGATGATTTCTCCACCCCGGATTGTAAGTATTCGAGTAGGGATTATTTGGAGGATTTCGGTTGTAATTATTGATAAATTGTACCTGCTCAGAATCAACACACTCATTAATATCATGTTCACCTCCACAGAAAGAGCAACAAGCTACGTGAGCATTAGATGAACTTGGACTAACTCCACCTTGTCTACTCAATAACTTCATCACATTATTCATTTGAGCACTCAGCATATTGAGAGTGTCCATTTCTATCATACCTGCGTGACGTCTTGTATTACCTCTCTCATTGGCCCATTGGTAGTTATTTGCTGCCATTTCTTCTATCAAATTATGAGCCTCTTGGGGTGATTTACCCATTAAAGCTCCACCTGCAGCTGCATCGATCATAGTTTTAGTAGAAAAAACTAAACCATTATAGAAGGTTTGTATGATTAACCATTCCGGCAGTCCATGATGTGGACATTTCCGAAGCAAATCTCTAAACCTTTCCCATGCTTCATATAATGATTCTCCTTCCATTTGACTAAAACCAGTGATATCCATTCTAAACTTAGCAGTCTTACCTGGTGGAAAATACTTATTTAAGAATGCTCTTGATAGTTCATCCCATCCAGTGAAAGTATTAGGAGCATGAGAGTGTAGCCAAAGTTTGGCCTTATCTCTCAATGAAAATGGGAACAACCTTAGTCTTATAGCATCATCACTAACTCCATTCATTTTAATTGTATCACAAATTTCCAAGAATGTAGCTAAGTGTGTATTAGGATCTTCTACTGCATTACCTCCAAATTGAGATTGTTGAACCATTTGGATAAGTGATGGTTTAATCTCAAAATTGTTAGCATTTACCGTAGGCCTTACTATGCTTGTTTGAGATCCTTGTGTTCCCGGTAGAGTATAATCTCGTAGAACTCGCCTATTTTGGTCATTTTCCGCCATTTCTTCTTCAAATGGTAGTTCTATCAAAATGTCCTCTATCGGTTGCCAAATCTCTTGTTCCTCTTGCTGTAATGGATGCCTCCTTTGTCTACGTAGTGTCCTCTCAATTTCTGGATCGAAAGGTGTAACTTCCCGAGACGCCCGGTGCATACACTACAAACAGAAATAAGAGATATTATGCAATTTCAATTGTCAAAAACTGATTACAATATAAGATTAAATATAATCAGCTCAACTAATAAAAATAAATCTGTCTAAATTAATAGAGTTGATTAGGCTCTAATATTGCCGCTCCCCGGCAACGGCGCCAAAAACTTGACGGGAATTTTTTTATCAATGCAAGTTTAATTCCGATTTTACACCCGTTGGACTGCAAGTATACAGGTCGCAATTGTAGTACAAGATGTGTATCGGGTCGATCCCACGAGGAGCAATTAAAACAATTATTAGATACTAATTTACACTATTATTTAGACTTACAATTAATTTGAGCAGAAACTTCAGATTTTAATTCAACTACAAAAATTCTTAAATAGATAAATGCAATTTCACAATAGGAGTAGAATTCACTAAATATTAAGATCTAGGGATGTAGATTCCACTTATGACTCAAAAGATCTAAAATGAATTAATTCAACACTTGTTACTGCTCTTGTTTAACCAAGGATTCATTTCCAGAAATACCAAATTCACATTCTCATGATAATAATGGGTTAAAACAGATTAGTTTTTCCTAATCTCTTGGTAAATACTAAATCTGTTCTTATTTACACATGAAATGCAGATTTCATCCACTTGAATGTATTTCTATTCTCATGAATATACAACTCAAGTTCTACTTGTGTCATTCCATTATTTTTACCATTTCTCAATGAGTAAAAACAACTATAAACCTACTATTGGTGATCAAGCAACAACAAGTAATCCAACATACACAAGTAGATAAGTTAATACAAGACATAACAAGCATAAATCACAATCACTTCATATCATTTGGCCATAAGCTTCATCTACTCCCTAGATAAAGGAAATTAGCTACTCATGAATGATGAAACACTCATAACTTCATTAATGTAAATCATCATGAATTACAAATACAAGAGGAATAAAGAAAGTCTTAGCCAAGATATGGTAAAGCCTTCCAAAAATCTCCTTTGTCTTGAACTTGGATGATTACAAGATGAAACCTCAATTGCCCCTTGCAAGTACCTAGCTAGAGAGAATATGTTTTTCTGTAAGAAGCTAAGCTACGAATGGTTCCCAGATCTCTCCCCATATCTCTGCATAAAAAACACTCAAATGCTCCATTTTTCCAAGTCAAATTCTATCCTTTGATTCCCAAATCTCCACTTTGTTAGCATAGTCAAAAACCAATATTTTTGACTTGAAAATAAGCCACTTTTCTTGCCCTTTTGTCTTCTGAAGCATGTGCACCGAATTCCCTTGCATCTTATAGCTGGAAAGTGGTATGAACACAAGAGAATTGGCTGAGTCAAATTGCAGAATTTCGGCTATAAAACGCGCCTACATAAAACGCGGTTACAAGTCACGTTTTGTGTACTCGCGTATTCACTTTGGCCTTATTTCATCTGCGATTTTCTCTATCATAAAGGCCGAACTAGCTTTTGTGCAAAACACAAAAGTTGTAGCCCTTTGAGTTAGCTTTCCAATGCTTCAAGAATCATCCAAATCGGAGCTTTGTAGCCTGAGATATGATCGAAATACTGTCACCTGTTCAAACCTCTGTTTTAACTTCCGACCACAGGGTGCAGCTTCTGTATTCCAACGTTTTGCCCATGAAGATGGCAGAAATGGATTTCGATGTCTTCATACGAATTGTAGGTCTCTTTCTTAGCTTTAAAATGGTATAAAAATCACCTCAATCCGATAAGTGTAGCTCCAGATATGGTCAAAATACTGAAAAGTGTCAAAACTGACTTGTATTGCATTTCCTCACTTGAACGTTTTTCACTTCATTCTTCTTGTTGCCACTTAAATTCATCACCAAATCTCTATTTTTCACCTCAATTGACCTCCTTTGGTGATTGATTCATTCTTCCTGCATAAAAATGAAGTTTTTACTATTAAAATCAATAGAAATGCAATATTATCCACTTTTACCAAAAATATATAATTTTACCAAAAACCTCTTTATTTTAATTATAAAACTAAATAATCAACTCAAAATTAACTAATAAAATGCACTTAAAAATACGTAAAATAAACTCTTCTCATATAGTATAGGTAGAGTCGTTTATCCTTCTTGTATTTGTAGCTAGATTTGGATGAAAATTGAGAAGCAAAGATGGAGAGGTTGATCTCATGTGACAAGGGTGATATCTCTTCTACTACTTTCTCTCTTGTATTAGATTTCGTGTTTAGCTATAATACAAGTTTGAATTTGTGTTTTTAACATGTTTAGTTAAAGTTTATGCCTAGAGTTATGGATGAATTTGCTATATCTTGTTAAGTGATGTTTATTTGGTTATATGATGATATTATTTTGAACAAGTTATTTATCACTTTTGCTTTTCTAATCATGATTAACCAGCCATTAGTTGTGATTATCTAAAGGTGTTAAGTTTGCAATGAAAATTGGAATTTAACACTAGTTCAAGGAAGTGATAAACCTAGGAAGTTCACTCACGAGAGTAGAGGAGCACCTTTGTGGCTTAAGTGATTTGTTTCATGTAATTTCATAGAAGAAATGAACTTGTAGTTGATTTCATAACCACGAGAGTAGGTATGGCTTAGTTACAAGTATAGTTGATTCACTACGAGAGTAGGTTTCACATACATTAGGAAATTACGCCATAACTAGCCAAGATAATAGCATTCATTTAACCGGTAATCTCATTTGCAAGAGTAGTAAGGAATTCCATATCTCTAAGAGCTTTCTAGTGCTAATTTTCATTACTTTTATGTTTATGGTAGTCTAAATAATAAAGAAGTTCGAAAAACACTGGTAATTACAGTCTTCCCTGTGGGATTGACACCTAATTATACTTGTATGTGGATGATACATTAATCATTGGTACTGAATTAGAACAAGTCAATGAGACCAAAAAGTTGCTATCATGCAAGTTTGAAATGAAGGACATGGGAGAGGCCGATGTTATCCTATGTAAAAGTGTCCAAAAGGAGGATGGTAAATATAGAACTTGCTTGTTAACAAAAATAACTAGAAATCCATTTCCAAAGATTGAAAGGAAAACAAACGAGTTAGATCTTGTTCATAGTGATATTTGTGATTTGTATGGTACCATATCTTTAGAGGGAAACAAGTATTTTGCCACCTTTTTTGATGATTGCACTAGATTTTGTTTTGTATATTTGTTACATTCAAAAAATGAAATCATGCATATGTTTAAGATATACAAAGAAGAAGTGGAACTTTTATGTGGCAATTTAATTAAATGTTTAAGAATCGACCGAGGTGGGGAATACTATCAAAAGGAATTTTTCGAGTCCAGTGGTATTAAGCATGAAGTTACCGCTCCATACACACCTCAACAAAATAGTGTGGCTGAAAGGAAAAATAAAGTACTTATGGAAATGGTGAATGCAATGCTATCAAATTATGGTTTAAGTTAAGATTTTTGGGGAGAAGTTGTATTTACAACTTTTTACATGTTAAATAAGTTTCAAACAAAAGGAGCTCTATAACTCCTTATGAACTTTGGTACAAATGAAATTTGAATCTCAAACATTTGAGAGTTTGGGGCTGTAGAGCCATTGTCAAAGTTCCTGAATCTAAGAAAAGGAATTAGGTGAAAGAGGTGTTGAGTGCATTTTCTTAGAATATGCACAAAATAGCAAGGCCTATAGATTCATGGTAATAGAGCCTATGAGAAAAGATTCACCTCAATGTCTAAAGAAATTGACAATGCGCTAAACCAAAATGAATCACCTAAAGATAGCTTTGACAAGTAGATATTTTACGTGTTTTAAGTCTGTTTTATTAGTTAGTTTTGGTGTGTTTTAATTAGTTTTATAGCTAATAAACTAAGATTCTAGTGAAAATATGCATTTTATGGTTTAAAGTGTGAAAATTCATTTCTATGAACTTTTACGGCAAAAACTTTATGTTTTTGTAGGTTTAAGGATTCAATCATCAAAGGAAGAGATTTGACAAGATAATTGGATGATTGATGATGATTTAAAGTGATAAAAAGAAGATATGAAGTGCAAAAGAGGAAATGCAAGCAAGAACAAAATAGAGCAAGTTTCACGGTTTTGACACCTTGTGGTATTTCAGCTATATCTTGAGATACAAGCATCTGATTGAAGTGATTCTTGAACCATTTTGAAGCTAAGAGATAGATCTACATTTGATATGAAGATATTGAAGTCCAGATCAGTTGTTTTCCTTGTCCAAAAATCGGAATACAGAAGAGCAAATTCTGTGGTCGTAAGCTGGAACAGAGCTCTGACCAGTCTTTAGTATTTTTGTCATATCTTGATCCACAGAGCTCCAAATTGGATGATTCTTAAGCCATTAGAAAGTTAACTCAAAGATCTACAACTTTCATGTTTTACACAAGAGTTAGTTAGGCCTCGATCATTGAGAAAATAGCAGTTGAAGTAGTGAAGAAATGAAAATGCGACTCAATGAAAACGTGGGTTACAGTCGCGTATTCTCACCTATTTTCTGCAACTTGCTCATCAACTTGCCTTGCTTTCACACAACTTTTTCAACTCAATTCCAGCTATCAATCTCGATTGTATCTGATCAAGAAAGATTTGGAAAGTTGGAAAGACAACTCATGGAAGATTCAAGAGTAAAAAATGACAACTTTAACAACTCATTTGACTCTTGAATTCCTCTATAAATAGAGGCCTTTGGAGAACATTTGCATAACTTTGGAATGCTAGAGAAACTCACCAAAAATGTAGTCTTCACTAGTTTTTCTTAGTTCATTAGTATAGTATAGGTAGAGTCGTTTATCCTTCTTGTATTTGTAGCTAGATTTGGATGAAAATTGAGAAGCAAAGATGGAGAGGTTGATCTCATGTGACAAGGGTGATATCTCTTCTACTACTTTCTCTCTTGTATTAGATTTCATGTTTAGCTATAATACAAGTTTGAATTTGTGTTTTTAACATGTTTAGTTAAAGTTTATGCCTAGAGTTATGGATGAATTTGCTATATCTTGTTAAGTGATGTTTATTTGGTTATGTGATGATATTATTTTGAACAAGTTATTTATCACTTTTGCTTTTCTAATCATGATTAACCAGCCATTAGTTGTGATTATCTAAAGGTGTTAAGTTTGCAATGAAAATTGGAATTTAACACTAGTTCAAGGAAGTGATAAACCTAGGAAGTTCACTCACGAGAGTAGAGGAGCACCTTTGTGGCTTAAGTGATTTGTTTCATGTAATTTCATAGAAGAAATGAACTTGTAGTTGATTTCATAACCAAGAGAGTAACTATGGATTAGTTACAAGTATAGTTGATTCACTACGAGAGTAGGTTTCACATACATTAGGAAATTACGCCATAACTAGCCAAGATAATAGCATTCATTTAACCGGTAATCTCATTTGCAAGAGTAGTAAGGAATTCCATATCTCTAAGAGCTTTCTAGTGCTAATTTTCATTACTTTTATGTTTATGGTAGTCTAAATAATAAAGGAGTTCGAAAAACACTGGTAATTACAGTCTTCCCTGTGGGATTGACACCTAATTATACTTGTATGTGGATGATACATTAATCATTGGTACTGAATTAGAACAAGTCAATGAGACCAAAAAGTTGCTATCATGCAAGTTTGAAATGAAGGACATGGGAGAGGCCGATGTTATCCTATGTAAAAGTGTCCAAAAGCAGGATGGTAAATATAGAACTTGCTTGTTAACAAAAATAACTAGAAATCCATTTCCGAAGATTGAAAGGAAAACAAACGAATTAGATCTTGTTCATAGTGATATTTGTGATTTGTATGGTACCATATCTTTAGAGGGAAACAAGTATTTTGCCACCTTTTTAATGATTGCACTAGATTTTGTTTTGTATATTTGTTACATTCAAAAAATGAAATCATGCATATGTTTAAGATATACAAAGAAGAAGTGGAACTTTTATGTGGCAATTTAATTAAATGTTTAAGAATCGACCGAGGTGGGGAATACTATCAAAAGGAATTTTTCGAGTCCAGTGGTATTAAGCATGAAGTTACCGCTCCATACACACCTCAACAAAATAGTGTGGCTGAAAGGAAAAATAAAGTACTTATGGAAATGGTGAATGCAATGCTATCAAATTATGGTTTAAGTTAAGATTTTTGGGGAGAAGTTGTATTTACAACTTTTTACATGTTAAATAAGTTTCAAACAAAAGGAGCTCTATAACTCCTTATGAACTTTGGTACAAATGAAATTTGAATCTCAAACATTTGAGAGTTTGGGGCTGTAGAGCCATTGTCAAAGTTCCTGAATCTAAGAAAAGGAATTAGGTGAAAGAGGTGTTGAGTGCATTTTCTTAGAATATGCACAAAATAGCAAGGCCTATAGATTCATGATAATAGAGCCTATGAGAAAAGATTCACCTCAATGTCTAAAGAAATTGACAATGCGCTAAACCAAAATGAATCACCTAAAGATAGCTTTGACAAGTAGATATTTTACGTGTTTTAAGTCTGTTTTATTAGTTAGTT
>NW_020863314.1:0-21081 GCF_003713205.1 Coffea eugenioides | reverse complement strand
TGCCATTCTTTTCGTCTCTTGGTCTCTTGCATTCGCCTACGCGCTGCCTTCTCAACTTCAGGATAGTATACCAAGTCACCTGTGCGAGAAGAACGGGGCATAAACTAGCAAAAATACCAAGAAAAAGAAAAATAAAACAAAACAAAATAAAAACGGAATTCAAAAAGAAACAAATAATTCAAACGCCAGTCCCCGGCAACGGCGCCAAAAATTGACAGGTGTCGAACCTGTGCAATAATAATAAATAAAACCTAACTACCACCTAAAGCAGTCAATAATCAATTCGAGTATTGGAGCAGGGACTCTAGGTGTGCAGGGTCGTCTCCTCAGGGACTGGAGAGAAATTCGTTCCTTTTTGAATCGAGACAAATGGGGGTTTTCACGATTAAATGCTAAAAATAAAGTAACTGCAGAAAATAATTAATTTAAAGAAATGATTAAAAGAAACTCTAGCCAAGGGTACACTTCAGAAATGGTTCATGCACTGATCATCGAATCACAGATAATTCCAACATTTATTAATAGATTGGTTCTAGTTGTCTCGCACGCGCTAAACAACCAACCCTTCCTTAATTTATCGATAGCTAAGGTACGACCGTTAACTATTTCTCTAACCCAAAAACAACCCTAGGTACGACCGTAGGATTTAATTTCCAGATTGCGTTAATAATTAGAAAGGCCCAATCCTAACCAATAAACACGCTACGAGGGTTTATTTAAGCTAGATCATACATTCCCCTGACATAAATCCAATTATACCAGTTGCTACTGGGATAGAGGTAACGAACAATTACGGATTCAATTACCCCTATTTAGCAAAATAGTCTCTATGAATAATTAATTATTGCGCACTAATCAATCATACATAAGAACTATAAGAACTATAACAATTAAGAGCAGGGAGTATATAAATACCAATAAACGGAGAAAATAATTAACAACGGCTTAGATCTCACAATAATCGATGAACCAATTCGTCAGTTGCCCCCTTGACTAGAATTGGAGAATTAGCCCTCCATTAATGAAGGGCAAGCAGCGCGTGGAGTTTGGGGAGGTTTGCAGAGCACTTTTCCTTCGCTTCGGTCAGCCCCAGAGGAAAACGCAAGGAAGCTTTTTTATTGCTGCCAATTTTCCTCTAAAGCATACGTCGGATGGTCCCCCAATTTTTGGTCAAAATCGAGTAAAGAGAGAGCCCACCAAGTCCACAATGGCGGCTGCACTTTGCTTTCTTTCTTTTTATCACCAAAGAGACATACGAGAGGTTTTGTTTTCAATTGCTTCTCTTGTCTTCCAATTTTGGTCAACCCAATTCAATTGATAGATTAGAAAATAACAACTGCTCAAGTCAACATAATATGAAAAGCAATCCTAGCAAATGTCAACAATGGGGGTTTTCTTTCTCTCTACAGAGCTGCGCTCTCCCCTCCTTCCAGAGTCAAGAAAAACAAAACAAAGGAAAGAACAACCCCCTAACCTAAGCCGCGCGAGAGATAAATAATATCCCCAATAGCCGAAATTTATTCCTTGTCCAAAATTGCAGCCAGACTCCCTAGAAATATATTAAAATAAAATCTATTACAATTAGGTTTCTTCAGCGTCTCAAGCGGGCCCCACGTCCGATGAATCTTCTAAGAGTTGAATTTAAGCACTTTTCAGCAACCATTCCTGCAATTAGCGCCAAAACAAAATATCAGTAGAATCCACCCAATTAACGAAAATATTTAGTCAATTAATTATGCAATAATGCCCAAAATACCCACTAAAATGCAACCTATCAATCTCCCCCACACCTGAACTATGCTTGCCCTCAAGCATAATTAACTCAGAAGTACAATCAAGATGCTAAGCAAATCACAGCAGTTCACACCAAGAATGGCATTCCGAGTTCCCCAATAACCTTATCGAAATCAGAATATACCAAATCAACAATTCTCGCAGTTTAAAGTGCACTCATTCACTCCAAAGTGTATATGAAATGTATATAAGATGGCTCTCAAGACAACACAATAGAATGACACTACCATAAGCTTGCTCATATATCATATCTCCACCACTTACTCATGAATTTAAATGCAGCAATCAAGGGACTTGCAAGGTTGTAATGGGGCTAGGGTGAGAAGGTAGGATAAAAAGGAGTCAAGAGGGTGTAAAAGTATAAAGGAAATGCTCAGAAATTCATTACACGGATTCTTGTACATTTGAAGGCATTCTTGACCACCACACGAATGCAGTGAATTAGCACTTGCCACAACCTTTGCCTTTTCTCCTCTTTCATTCATCTACTCCCCCTCTCGTTTTTTTTCTTTTTTTCTTTTTTTTCTCTTTTTTTTTTATATACTCCCAACCAGCACCCTAAAAGTAAACTTTACTTGCTGGTTTCCTGCACTTTGTCTCCTTTTCACATCCCTTTTTTTTTTCTTTTCTCTTTCTCTCTCTTTTTTTTTATAAATGGGTGTAATGCCCTTCGAATAATACTCCAAAAGTCTGTATAATGAAATCAAAGCACTTCTTCACACGAGATTCAAAAAGAAAGTCTAAAAAGATTTCACGACTAAGAGCTGGGATCTCAAGCAAAGAATACGGGTTAAGGCTCAACTTGGCTCCCTAATGGTAGTAAATAATCCAAGGGCTGGTTTTGAGAAAGTCCAAAAAATGGCTCATTCCTAAGTGCCCTATCATTTCAATGCATTAAACTCATTTAAATGTGGTCTTGACATGCATAACCGAGCAAGTTCTAGAATGACAAACCATGTGCACTAACCACTCACAAACGAAAAATTAGGCTCAAAAATCGCACGAGTGGTCAAATTTATGTCAAGTTCAGCATATTTATCAAGCAATTCAGTATCACGGAAAATAGAACACCCCATGGCATGAACTTACTATGTACGCTCATATCCCAATTTGCATTCATCATCGTTTAAAGAAAGGAACTACTAAGGTTAGGAAGAGCATAATCAGACAACTAAAAACACAACCAAAGCATAGTTAACCCTCCCCCACACCTAAACATTACATTGCTCTCAATGTAAGCAAAGTAAGACCAAATCAGAGTTATTGGGGCAACGACACTTCCCTTAAAACGGAGGAGGGTAGAAATGAATCACGGTTGTGGAGGAAAAGGCGGGCGGAAGCCCACGTGATGGAGATACTGCGCTATATTCTGGGCCACCCCGCCCATTTGACGCTCCATCCGATCCATACGAGTGTCCATGTGCTGCATCTGGAACCGGAGGGCTGCAAGCTGGCTATCGACGGAGGAAGATGGTGGAGGTGCCGAAGAGGATGGTCCGGGGGCATCCGTGGACGGACCACCAGCCTCCGGAGCAGTGGATTTGGAAGCTTTGCGCTTCGGAGGAACGGAGATTGGTCCCGGAGGGGCAAACTGGAAAGCGCCATTCACCTGTCGCACAAGACCCATCTTCTCCAAACAAACCAAATCAAGGGGCTCCATAATACAAGCACGATGTAAGTTATGATTATTCAAGTCCAAAACCCCAAGATTTACAGCCAACTGAGTGATAAATGAGCCTAAGATTAATGGCTTATTCTTCTTACTTAGCACAGTTCGGAGGTGGAGGGCAAACCAACTACCCAAATTGACCCTAGTCCGAGTGACCATGCACCATACGAAAAAGAACTCGGGTTTGGTTAGAGTACCCGAGCTATCCTTCCTACCTGAAAAACTATAAGCAATGAATCTATGTAAATACCGGTAGGCGGCGCTCTTAAGATAAGAAGCCTTAGACTGGCTGGGGTCATAGACTTGGCGATCAACCGACAAACCGTTCCAATAATCAAGGTAATGAGAGAAAAATGGCTCTATATATTCGCACGCACTGTGCATATACTCCTCACTCTGGGAGTAAGGAATATCAATAAACCCAAGAGCCAAATTAAATTCAGTGATAGATTGGTTGAACTCTCTACCCATTAATCGAAACCTCACTACCCCAGGAGTGGTAACGGAGAATTCATCAGGAATATTAAATTCAAAAGTAGTATAGAATTCCCATGTGAGTTCAGTAAAAGCCGGTAGATTGATAGAAGCATAGCGGGCCCAACCTACATTAGTCAAGTGCTGCGTGACCTCATCCCTCAGGTTTAGCAAATCAAGTGTAGGGCCATGGATGTATTTACAAGGAATTATCTTCCTTGTGCAAGCCGAAACATACCGCTCCTTGTCGGCAGCCCGGGTGAAGGTCAAATTACCGCCAAAATGGGCCGGAAAGGAGATATGAACCTCCCTATTCCGTCCAAGGCGGGTACGGGGCCCTCCAGGCCCAGTCGATGGGGCAGGTCCCTCTAAGGGGACCGTAGGCTGAGGGGTGGAGGTGGATGGCTTGTTCTTGCCTTTAGTTTTTGGTTTGGTCATTTGGGCTAACGGGTAGGACAGAAGCAAGGCAAATGTGCACAAAAGAGGTCAATAGGCAGCCGAATCAGCAAAGAGTCCCAATCACAGCTTCCAATCGCAGACAAATGCACAATCAACAATAAAACTACCCCAAAAGCCAATGAATCCTGTGAACAGCCAAAATTTTCCCAAACACTACCAAATAACCCCAAAATCACTTAACTAGACAAACGTAGCAAATTTCCCCCAAATATTTCTGGTTGAGCACAAAATTTCACAAATAAACCATAATCAACCCAGATATATCACAGCACCTAAAATCAAACAAGAAATTAAAAATCTGGCCTCAGCTAAGAAAGTAAAAATCTGTCCTCTGCTAAACAAAAATTAAGAATCTGGCCTCAGCTAATTAGGGACAGTAAATGAAAGAGAGATATCACCGGAGAAAAAATTTTTCAACTCATTTGACAGGTTGAGGAGGGACGCGCGTGGCCTGCGATGGTGGTCTTAGAGATCGCGCGCAATGACTGCTGGAGCCCGAGCGTTTGGCTGCTGGAGCTGCTGGGTCTGCCTAGCTGGGTTGGTGCGCGATGGCCGTGGCGGCGGACTGCTGGGCTGAGTCGCGCGCCTGGAGGTTGCTGCTGTGCGGTGGGGAGTGGCGCGCGGGCTGGTAGACTGTGCGGGGGATGCGCGGCTGGTGCTCGCGCTGAGCTCGTGGGCGGCGCACGGACTGCGCGCAAAAGCTGCGCGCCTGGCTGCTGGAGCTCGCGCGCGTGTGGGCTGGAGTCGCGCGCGCTGGAGGGGCTGAAGGCCGTTGGTCTGCGCGCGCGGGCTGTGGTCCGCGACTGCGGCTGCTGCTGGATGGATCTGGACCAGCGCAGGAGGGAAAGGCAGCGGCGGACTGGGCGGCGAGCTAGCGGAGTGCGGCTGGTCAGTGGCGGCAGCGCGATGGGCGGCGGCAGGCAGCGAGGAGCGGCGGCGTGCGGTGCGACGGCGGACCAAGCAAAAGAAGGAAAAGAAGAAAAGAAAGAAAAGGAAGAAGAAAGAAGAAAGAAAGAAAAGGGAAGAAAAGAAGAAGTAGGGCTACGAAAGTTTGTTTTGTTTTTTTTTTTTTTAAACGTGACCACCTGGCGTGGGCACGCTTAATTGCTATGAAGCCCGCAGATCCTGAACAAATCCCTCCTCATGCGTGACCACCTGGCGTGATCACGTCTAACTACTATGGAGGTCGCAGAACCTGAGCGAAAATTCCTTTTTCTTCAGGCGTGACCATCTGGCGTGGGCACGCCTAACCGCTAATTCCCTGCCACCAAACATCAAACCATTAATTGACACTAACACTTAACTAAAACTTCAAAAATGCATGAAAACTAAAACAAATAGTCTTGGGTTGCCTCCCAAGTAGCGCCTTTCTTTAATGTCTTTGGCTAGACATGGCCAGAACCCTCAAGCATGATAAAGTGGATCTTGGAGGTGTTCAACTTCTACTTTTTCAACATAGAAACCCTCGTAATAAGGTTTGAGACGATGGCCATTCACCACGAACTTTTTCTCCGTTTTTAAATTTTGGATCTCCACTGCACCATAATGGAACACATTAGAAACGACAAATGGACCAATCCAACGAGAACGCAACTTACCGGAAAAAAGTTTAAGCCTTGAGTGATACAAGAGGACTTTTTGCCCCACTACAAAAGTTTTCCTAGAAACCTGCTGATCATGAAAGATTTTACTCTTTTCCTTATAGATCGTGGCATTCTCATACGCTTCATTCCTTATTTCCTCTAACTCTTGTAGTTGCAATTTCCTTTGGACCCCTGCTTCATCTAATCCCATGTTACACTGCTTCACTGCCCAAAACGCCTTGTGTTCGAACTCCACGGGGAGATGGCAAGCCTTACCGAAAACAAGTCTATAAGGAGACATCCCAATTGGCGTCTTATACGCTGTTCTATACGCCCATAGTGCGTCTTCTAGCTTTAAACTCCAATCCTTCCTATCCGGACGCACCATCTTCTCCAAGATCGACTTGATTTCCCTGTTTGACACCTCGGCCTGACCGTTTGCCTGTGGGTGATACGGTGTGGATACCTTATGGAGTACACCGTATCTTCGAAACAAGGCAGTGATAGTCTTGTTGCAGAAATGTGTCCCTCTATCACTAACTACAGCTCTTGGCATTCCGAAACGGACGAAGATATTAGATTTTAAAAACTCTGCAACCACTCTAGAATCATTAGTACGGGTGGCTTTGGCTTCCACCCATTTAGAGACATAATCCACAGCAAGTAAAATGTATAGGAAACCAAAAGATGAGGGGAAAGGACCCATAAAATCTATCCACCAAACATCAAAAATTTCAACAAAGAACATGGGGGTTTGAAGCATTTGATCCCTACGAAAAATATTCCCCACCCTTTGACACCTATCACAGGATTTACAGAATAAATAAGCGTCTTTAAACAGGGTAGGCCAGTAAAAGCCACTCTCTAACACTTTCCGAGCTGTTCGCTTGGGCCCAAAATGCCCTCCACATGCAAACGAATGACAGAAATTTAAAATGGAGTGAAATTCACCTGCGCTTACACACCTCCTGAGCACTTGATCCGAACATTGTCTCCAAAGGTACGGGTCATCCCAAATGTAATATTTAGCATCACTTTTCAACTTGTCCCTCTTAGCCTTTGGCCACCCTGCAGGCAATTGATTAGTCACTAAGAAATTTACTAAATCGGCATACCAGGGTACAGACGCGTTCACAGCAAGTAGTTGTTCCTCTGGAAATGCCTCCTTCAATGGTGGCTCCTCCTTATGAGCAAGCAAGCGGCTCAAGTGATCAGCAACTAAATTTTCTGCCCCACTTTTATCTTTAATCTCCAAGTTGAACTCCTGAAGGAGCAGGATCCATCTGATGAGCCTTGGTTTAGCATCCTTCTACGTCATCAAGTATCTCAAGGCTGCATGATCAGAGAAAACTGTTATTTTTGCACCTAACAAATAAGGTCTAAATTTTTCTAATGCAAAAACCACAGCTAGCAATTCTTTTTCTGTTGTAGAGTAGTTGAGTTGAGCTCCATTTAACGCCTTCGATGCATAATAGATTGCATGTGCAGCTCTGCCAATCCGTTGCCCCAGCACCGCTCCTACTGCATAATCACTCGCGTCACACATTATCTCAAATGGGAGGCTCCAGTCTGGAGGTTGGATAACAGGTGGTGATGTCAATGACTCCCTCAACCTGTTAAATGCCACCTTGCACTCCTCAGTGAAGTCATATGCTACATCTTTTTGCAACAGTTTGAACAGGGGCGCTCCAATTTTGGAGAAATCTTTGATGAATCTCCTGTAGAACCCTGCATGACCCAAAAAGGAGCGCACCTCCCGCACACTTGCGGGGTACGGTAAAGCAGAAATAATATCGACTTTTGCCTTGTCTACCTCTATACCCCTGGACGACACTACATGCCCTAAAACAATACCATGATCCACCATGAAATGACATTTTTTCCAATTCAGAACCAAATTTGTCTCAATGCATCTTTTCAAAATTAAAGCCAAATTATCAAGGCATTCATCAAAGCTATCTCCATACACACTAAAATCATCCATAAACACCTCAATAATTTTTTCTACATACTAAGAGAATATACTTACCATACACCTCTGAAAAGTTGTTGGGGCGTTGCAGAGGCCGAAAGGCATCCTCCGATAGGCAAATGTACCAAAGGGGCAGGTGAAGGTAGTTTTCTCCTGATCCTCTGGTGCTATTGCGATCTGAAAATAACCAGAGAAACGATCAAGAAAACAATAATAGACACGGCCAGCTAACCTTTCTATCATCTGATCAATAAAAGGTAGAGGGAAGTGGTCCTTCTTTGTCACAGCATTCAGACGCCGGTAATCTATGCACTGGCGCCATCCCGTGGGTTTTCTCACCGGGACCATCTCCCCCTCTTGGTTCTCCTCAACAGTTACTCCCGCCTTTTTCGGGACTACTTGCACTGGGCTCACCCAAGGACTATCTGAGATGGCGAAAATGATCCCCACTTCTAGGAGTTTAAGTATCTCCTTCTTGACCACTTCCATCATTAGTGGGTTCAATCTCCGTTGCGCCTGCCTCACTGGTTTTGCATCCTCCTCAAACCGGATCCGATGCATGCATAAAGAGGGGCTAATTCCCTTGATATCTGCTACGCTCCATCCAATTGCCTCCTTATGATCCCGAAGAAGACGAATTAGTCTGTCTTCTTGCCCTGGTGACAGGTGTGCAGATATGATGACTGGCAGTGTCTCATTGTCCCCGAGAAAAGCATACTTCAAATGCTTTGGGAGAGGCTTGAGCTCCAACTCAGGCGCCTGCACAATAGAAGGCAACAATTTTGCCTGAGTTTCTGGTACAAAAACAGAAGTAAGCTCATACCTTGGAGAAATTGGTGGGAGCGAATGCAGTGCTCCAACAGCCCGGTATAACTCATCACTCAATTCTACATCAGGAGTTGCTCCCAACTCAAGATGTTTGGCTAATGCCACTGCCAGTGCATCAACCCCATCCAATTCAAATATTTCCTGTACAAGGGGCTCAACAGCACTTAAAGCATAAACAGAGTTAGTCTCATCTGGGTACTTCATCGCTTCAAAAATATTAAAATTTACAATTTTCTCATCAAACTCCATCGACAAAGTACCCTCATTTACATCTATTTTTGTCCTAGCAGTGCTTAAAAATGGCCTACCTAACAAAATAGGAGACGGATTTAGTGCCCTCTCATCCCCCATGTCTAGGACATAGAAATCTGCAGGAAAAACTAACTCGTTGACCTGCACCAAAACATTTTCAACTAACCCTTCTGGGTAACCATTGGTGCGGTCTGCAAGTTGGATTATAATGCCTGTGCCTTTTAATGGATCAAGATTAAGGGACGTATAAATTGTTTTAGGCATTACATTGATTGACGCCCCTAAATCCAACATTGCCTTCCTAATTGAGGCACCTCCTATCTTGCAGGGAATGGTGAACATACTTGGGTCTTCACATTTTGGTGGGAGTTTCCTTTGGAGCATGGCTGACACGTTTTCTCCTACCGCCACTCGTTCATCTCCCCTTAGCTTCCTCTTGTGGGTGCACAAGTCCTTCAAAAATTTGACATATTTTGGTATCTGCTTGATTGCATCCAGTAGGGGGATGTTAATCTCTACTTTCCTGAATACATCCAAAAGTTCCTTTTCCTTTTCTACTTTTCTTGTCTTCGCCAACCTGGAAGGGAAAGGAGGTAAGTTAGATGTAGTAGTGGGTGGAGAAGTGAATGTTACCTTAGGATCTTCTCGGATACGTCCTTCCTCTTCAATTTCCTTTTCTATCTCCTCCTCACTTTTGCTTTTTGAATTTTTCACTGTAGGCCCTTCCAGTTCCTTGCCACTCCTCAGCGTCATGGCACTTACATTCCTGAGATTTACCTCGGGTTGCGATGGCAGTTTCCCATAAACGTGAGACTCCAAGCGGTTGATGGCAGTTACCAGTTGACTTATTCGAACATCTTGGTCCTTCTTGTCAGCTTTGGTGTCCTGCTGGAGCTGCGCGGTATTCGCGGCCAAGGATCTGATCTCTTGTTGAACCTGTGTAGTAGTCGTGGCCAGGTTGGTAGTAGTCGTGGCCAGATTCTTGACAAGGTCCTCCAAGGAGATTCCTGTATTGGAGGATGAGGGTTGAGATTTTGGTTGCCAAGGCTGGTGGAATCCTGGTGGACGATTCGGGAATGAACCTTGTTGCCTGTTCCCATAACTGAGATTGGGATGGTCTCTCCAACCAGGGTTGTATGTGTTGGAATACGGGTCATACTGCCTGCGGGGCGCGGGCACGCCTCCGGCCATATTTACCTGTTCCGCCCCGTCCTCTTGCAGAATGGGGCACGATTCCGTGCAGTGGTCCATGCTAGTACAGATTCCACACACCTTTGCTCGCGGTGTGTCTCTCATGGCCAATTGCCTGACAGCAGATGTCAACTCTGACAGTTGCTGCTGGATGGATGACGTCTCTGCCTCATTGACCTTACGGGTAGGATTGCTCTCACGGAAGCCGAACTGCTGAGAGTTTTCTGCCATGGCTTCAATAAGGTCCCACACTTCCCTCGGTGTCTTGTTCGCCAGGGCTCCTCCACTCGCAGCGTCAATAATACTCCTGTCAGTTGACTGGAGTCCCTCATAGAAGTACTGGATCAACAGTTGTTCACTAATCTGATGCTGTGGGCATCTAGCGCACAACTTGTTGAACCTTTTCCAAAAATCGTACAATGACTCCCCGGAGTACTGCTTGATGCTGCAAATCTCCTTCCTCAAACTTGTAACCCGGGATGCGGGGAAAAATTTCTCCAGGAATTTCTTCTTCAATTGTGCCCACGTGGTGATACTACCTGCAGGTAGGTAGTATAGCCAATCCTTCGCTGCATCCTTGAGAGAGAAAGGGAAGGCTCTCAGTCTTATTTGCTCCTCAGTGACCCCAGGAGGTTTCATGCTAGAGCAAACTATTTCGAATTTCTTGACATGTTTGTGGGGTTCCTCGCCAGAGAGACCATGGAACGAAGGCAGGAGCTGAATCAACCCCGATTTCAGCTCGAAAGAGGTATTTTCAGCCAGAGTTGGGAACGTGATGCACAAGGGCTGATGAGTCAGGTCTGGGGTAGCCAGCTCCCTTAATGTCTGGGTGTTGGCCATGCTAAATTCGTTTTCTACTGACTCGTTTGCAGAAAATAAGTGCCATTCTTTTCGTCTCTTGGTCTCTTGCCTTCGCCTACGCGCTGCCTTCTCAACTTCAGGATCGTATACCAAGTCACCTGTGCGAGAAGAACGGGGCATAAATTAGCAAAAATACCAAGAAAAAGAAAAATAAAATAAAACAAAATAAAAATTGAATTCAAAAAGAAACAAATAATTCAAACGCCAGTCCCCGGCAACGGCGCCAAAAATTGACAGGTGTCGAACCTGTGCAATAATAATAAATAAAACCTAACTACCACCTAAAGCAGTCAATAATCAATTCGAGTACTGGAGCAGGGACTCTAGGTGTGCAATGGGTTACTTGATTCACCCTGTTCCCGAAGAGTTTGCTTAATCCGATATACCTGAATTAAGTATTTAACTGAATTCACTAACTAGCAGATAGTGGTAAGCAGGGTCGTCTCCTCAGGGACTGGAGAGAAATTCGTTCCTTTTTGAATCGAGACAAATGGGGGTTTTCACGATTAAATGCTAAAAATAAAGTAACTGCAGAAAATAATTAATTTAAAGAAATGATTAAAAGAAACTCTAGCCAAGGGTACACTTCAGAAATGGTTCATGCACTGATCATCGAATCACAGATAATTCCAACATTTATTAATAGATTGGTTCTAGTTGTCTCGCACGCGCTAAACAACCAACCCTTCCTTAATTTATCGATAGCTAAGGTACGACCGTTAACTATTTCTCTAACCCAAAAACAACCCTAGGTACGACCGTAGGATTTAATTTCCAGATTGCGTTAATAATTAGAAAGGCCCAATCCTAACCAATAAACACGCTACGAGGGTTTATTTAAGCTAGATCATACATTCCCCTGACATAAATCCAATTATACCAGTTGCTACTGGGATAGAGGTAACGAACAATTACGGATTCAATTACCCCTATTTAGCAAAATAGTCTCTATGAATAATTAATTATTGCGCACTAATCAATCATACATAAGAACTATAAGAACTATAACAATTAAGAGCAGGGAGTATATAAATACCAATAAACGGAGAAAATAATTAACAACGGCTTAGATCTCACAATAATCGATGAACCAATTCGTCAGTTGCCCCCTTGACTAGAATTGGAGAATTAGCCCTCCATTAATGAAGGGCAAGCAGCGCGTGGAGTTTGGGGAGGTTTGCAGAGCACTTTTCCTTCGCTTCGGTCAGCCCCAGAGGAAAACGCAAGGAAGCTTTTTTATTGCTGCCAATTTTCCTCTAAAGCATACGTCGGATGGTCCCCCAATTTTTGGTCAAAATCGAGTAAAGAGAGAGCCCACCAAGTCCACAATGGCGGCTGCACTTTGCTTTCTTTCTTTTTATCACCAAAGAGACATACGAGAGGTTTTGTTTTCAATTGCTTCTCTTGTCTTCCAATTTTGGTCAACCCAATTCAATTGATAGATTAGAAAATAACAACTGCTCAAGTCAACATAATATGAAAAGCAATCCTAGCAAATGTCAACAATGGGGGTTTTCTTTCTCTCTACAGAGCTGCGCTCTCCCCTCCTTCCAGAGTCAAGAAAAACAAAACAAAGGAAAGAACAACCCCCTAACCTAAGCCGCGCGAGAGATAAATAATATCCCCAATAGCCGAAATTTATTCCTTGTCCAAAATTGCAGCCAGACTCCCTAGAAATATATTAAAATAAAATCTATTACAATTAGGTTTCTTCAGCGTCTCAAGCGGGCCCCACGTCCGATGAATCTTCTAAGAGTTGAATTTAAGCACTTTTCAGCAACCATTCCTGCAATTAGCGCCAAAACAAAATATCAGTAGAATCCACCCAATTAACGAAAATATTTAGTCAATTAATTATGCAATAATGCCCAAAATACCCACTAAAATGCAACCTATCAATCTCCCCCACACCTGAACTATGCTTGCCCTCAAGCATAATTAACTCAGAAGTACAATCAAGATGCTAAGCAAATCACAGCAGTTCACACCAAGAATGGCATTCCGAGTTCCCCAATAACCTTATCGAAATCAGAATATACCAAATCAACAATTCTCGCAGTTTAAAGTGCACTCATTCACTCCAAAGTGTATATGAAATGTATATAAGATGGCTCTCAAGACAACACAATAGAATGACACTACCATAAGCTTGCTCATATATCATATCTCCACCACTTACTCATGAATTTAAATGCAGCAATCAAGGGACTTGCAAGGTTGTAATGGGGTTAGGGTGAGAAGGTAGGATAAAAAGGAGTCAAGAGGGTGTAAAAGTATAAAGGAAATGCTCAGAAATTCATTACACGGATTCTTGTACATTTGAAGGCATTCTTGACCACCACACGAATGCAGTGAATTAGCACTTGCCACAACCTTTGCCTTTTCTCCTCTTTCATTCATCTACTCCCCCTCTCGTTTTTTTTCTTTTTTTCTTTTTTTTCTCTTTTTTTTTTATATACTCCCAACCAGCACCCTAAAAGTAAACTTTACTTGCTGGTTTCCTGCACTTTGTCTCCTTTTCACATCCCTTTTTTTTTTCTTTTCTCTTTCTCTCTCTTTTTTTTTATAAATGGGTGTAATGCCCTTCGAATAATACTCCAAAAGTCTGTATAATGAAATCAAAGCACTTCTTCACACGAGATTCAAAAAGAAAGTCTAAAAAGATTTCACGACTAAGAGCTGGGATCTCAAGCAAAGAATACGGGTTAAGGCTCAACTTGGCTCCCTAATGGTAGTAAATAATCCAAGGGCTGGTTTTGAGAAAGTCCAAAAAATGGCTCATTCCTAAGTGCCCTATCATTTCAATGCATTAAACTCATTTAAATGTGGTCTTGACATGCATAACCGAGCAAGTTCTAGAATGACAAACCATGTGCACTAACCACTCACAAACGAAAAATTAGGCTCAAAAATCGCACGAGTGGTCAAATTTATGTCAAGTTCAGCATATTTATCAAGCAATTCAGTATCACGGAAAATAGAACACCCCATGGCATGAACTTACTATGTACGCTCATATCCCAATTTGCATTCATCATCGTTTAAAGAAAGGAACTACTAAGGTTAGGAAGAGCATAATCAGACAACTAAAAACACAACCAAAGCATAGTTAACCCTCCCCCACACCTAAACATTACATTGCTCTCAATGTAAGCAAAGTAAGACCAAATCAGAGTTATTGGGGCAACGACACTTCCCTTAAAACGGAGGAGGGTAGAAATGAATCACGGTTGTGGAGGAAAAGGCGGGCGGAAGCCCACGTGATGGAGATACTGCGCTATATTCTGGGTCACCCCGCCCATTTGACGCTCCATCCGATCCATACGAGGGTCCATGTGCTGCATCTGGAACCGGAGTGCTGCAAGCTGGCTATCGACGGAGGAAGATGGTGGAGGTACCGAAGAGGATGGTCCGGGGGCATCCGTGGACGGACCACCAGCCTCCGGAGCAGTGGATTTGGAAGCTTTGCGCTTCGGAGGAACGGAGATTGGTCCCGGAGGGGCAAACTGGAAAGCGCCATTCACCTGTCGCACAAGACCCATCTTCTCCAAACAAACCAAATCAAGGGGCTCCATAATACAAGCACGATGTAAGTTATGATTATTCAAGTCCAAAACCCCAAGATTTACAGCCAACTGAGTGATAAATGAGCCTAAGATTAATGGCTTATTCTTCTTACTTAGCACAGTTCGGAGGTGGAGGGCAAACCAACTACCCAAATTGACCCTAGTCCGAGTGACCATGCACCATACGAAAAAGAACTCGGGTTTGGTTAGAGTACCCGAGCTATCCTTCCTACCTGAAAAACTATAAGCCATGAATCTATGTAAATACCGGTAGGCGGCGCTCTTAAAATAAGAAGCCTTAGACTGGCTGGGGTCATAGACTTGGCGATCAACCGACAAACCGTTCCAATAATCAAGGTAATGAGAGAAAAATGGCTCTATATATTCGCACGCACTGTGCATATACCAAAAGAAATTCTCGCATGTCGGCATAAGCAACTGGGAAAAAAGAACAAATAAGTCCCGATTCGACAACCTTCTCATTTTTGCACGCCGCGTTTGTCCTCCATTAATGCGAGGGGCTAATTTTCTAATTCTAGTCAAGGACAACTGAACGAATTGGTTCGGCATTCACTGTGTGAGATCTAAACCTGTTTTTAATTATTTTCGTTCATTAATTGATATTCATATGTTCCAGATTTTAATTTGATATAGTCTTGGGTGATGATTGATTAGTGCGCAATAATTAATTATTCACATAGGCGTAGTTTTTTTGCTATATAGGGTATTGAATCCGGTAATTGTTCGTGTATCTCTATTTTGATAGCAACTGGCATAATCGGATTTGTGTCAGGGGAATATTTGATCTAACTTAAACAAGCCCTCGTAGCGTGTTTGTTAGTTAGGATTGGACCTTTCTAATTATTAATGCAACCTATAAATTAAATCCTACGGTCGTACCTGGGGTTGTTTTTGGGTTAGAGAAATAGCTAACGGTCGTACCTTAGCTATCGATAAATTAAGGAAGGGTTGGTTGTTTATCGCGTGCATGACAACTATAACCAATCTATTAATAAATGTTGGGATTATTTTTGCATCAATGATCAGTGCATGAACCATTTCTGAAGTATACCCTTGGCTAGAGTTTCTCTTAGTTATTTCTTTTAATTAATTATTTTCTGCAGTTAATTTATTTAGTTAGCATTTAATCCAAAACCCCCCCCATTTAAATTGGATTTGAAGAAGAAACCAAAATAATATTGGCTAGTCCCTGAGGAGGTACGGACCTGCCTTACCACTGTCTTACTAGTTAGGGAATTCTGTTTTAAATTAATAATTAATTCAGGTATATCGGATTAAGCAAACTCTTCGGGAACATGGTGAATCAAGTAACCCATTGCACACCTAGAGTCCCTGCTCCAGTACTCGAATTGATTACTGACTGTTTTAGGTGGTAGTTAGGATTTATTTATTATTATTATTGCACAAGTTCGGCACCTGTCACTGCGCAAGTTACTCAAGAGCTCAAGCTACTCTTTTAAATAAGAGTATAAGATTACCATAAATCAATCTGCATTTGTTACAAATATATTACATTTATTAACATCAACGTTAACCTTCAAAAAATGTTGGAATAAGGAATGTGTCAAAGATTACAGCGGTACTTTAAGATATAAACATTCAAGGCATTTAAGATGAAAATAATAACTTATTGCAAAATCATTTTAGTCCCCTGATGAAAAATCCTATCCATGTACTTGCATAGTTCGTAGCAAACCAATAATGGCACCACCTTGCAAATGATTCCCAAAGCTAGTTGTTTACCAAATTTACAATTGGATCGTAAATTTTTCAAATCCCAACACATATTTATCAAATTCGCATTTAGATACCAAAAGTTACAAAAGTAAATTTTTCTCAATACTGCCTCGTCTAAAACATACTAACTGCATATTCCACAAAAATAGATTATTTCAAATCAGCACTCGAATTCAGCCAATTATCAAATAGATTGGATGTTATGTATTAATAATTCATATTTCAGTAATTAAATTTTAATTTTCAAATTTTAGAGTTCAAACTTCAGTTGAATCAAAATAAGCAGGTAGCATTATAAGTTATATGTGTTGAACGAATTCCCACATCTGAGATTGCGTGTATCTATAGAAAATATGTGTAAAACATGTAAATTAAGTCAGTTCTCTGGCAATGAAGAGCTCTTGGCTTCGTCTCATCTTTGTTTTATTAGACACACACATTCACACATAAAAATATAGATTAATGTTCTACATACTGACAGTATGCAGATTATCATTATTGTATATATGATAAATTCAAATTTTGTATATGTATCATGTACCCAATCATAATAATATATACACCGACAGTATATATACAATACAACCCTAAAAACACACTCATAAATCCACTTTTTATATTAGTTTTCAATCTATCAATAATAAAAAGTAACATTTAAATGTTTAGTCTTATGCAATAGAATAATATATTGGCACTAAACTATATAATATACTGAAAATAGATTATTTCAAATCAGAATTCAGCAAATTATCAAATAAATTGAATGTATTAATAAATTCATGTTTTAGTAATTAAATTTCAATTTTTAAATTAGATTTCAAACTACAGTTGGGACAAAATAAGCGAGTGGCATTGTAAGTTACACGTGTTGAATGAATTCCAACGCTTCAAGATAAGTTTTCAAGACTGGTGGACCTTTGGTCTAGTGATGCCAGTCAGGCTGAAAATTTGACACTGTATGGAATAAGTGGGTCAGATTTTGACATTTTGTGTCTTCTACCGGTCATATGCGGGGGACTATTGTAGCTCTAGTTCTCGTGAGTATTTGCATGATCAAGACTTTTCCCCTATTTTGTGCAGGCAAGCGTTAGTTGTTTCAACGCTTGAATAGAGGTAAGCAGGAAAAAGTGAGACTATGCTAGATTTCATTTGATACGATAGATATTTGGGATAATTTCAGAAACCTCCCCTAAGGTTTCATGAAATATCACCTAGCACCCCTGAACTTTTCAAAATCTCACTTAGCACCCTTGAAGTGATAGTAGGGCCATATGCTAATATTAAAGGTGATGAATTGTCAATAATACCCTCATATTTAAATTTTCTAAACTTATTTTTCTTTCTCTAAATGTCAATGAAATACAGGATTTAATCAATGAAATACTCAGCGCATTTGGAAAAAAACAACTGCAGATTCTTTTTTTCCCCTTTTTTTGTAGAGCGAATTGCGCGAAATGTCACTAAACTATTTCAAAGTGCCGGTTCTGGTCACTAAACTTTTTTATTACGCGAAATGTCACTGAACTAGCAAATCTGTACCGTTTTGGTCACTCCGTGTATTTGTGCCGTCAGGAGAGACGGAAATCAACTTTTTGAGGGGCAAATTCGTCTGCACAGCCTTAGTGGGAAGAGTTTCATCTGGTAAGTGAAAGGTTTAACTGTGGGGCTTTGGAATGTTGGTAAAATTTTTGGGAATGTGGACAATGACAGTGAAAAATATCAAAATTGATCCATTCTTCTCACAGTAATCAGTGACAAGACTCAAAGAACCGACAAAAGACGAAGATTAGCTGTGAAGAATCGGTCATCGATGGCAGGGAAATGGGTGAAAAGGCAAAGGGATGAATTCATTGATCCGTACACATTATACGGTAAGAAATATTACAATTGGTAAGAAATATACGGTAAGAAATATACAGTATCTTAAGGGATTTTGTTAATTTTCAAAAGTCACCCCATTTCGCGGATATGGTGCCAATAGCACTGCCCATTTGGATTGTCCACCCCACATTTGTTTGTACAAACAAAATAAAAGACAAAAAACAAAAAACAAAAAAGATAGGAGGAGAATTTGTTCAAAATTTCTGTATTTATAAAGTTAGGCCTAATATCTGCAACAACGGCCAAAGCTACACCACTCCACCGTCACCGCCACAACCGCCAATTCCACCTCAACCGTCAGAGCCCAGCACACTTTTTGTCAGAAGGCGTCCTGAATATTCCGCCAAAATTGGCCGCCAAATTCTGAAATTAACTCCATCCAATTTAAAAAAGAAAGAAAAAAAAAGCTTTTACACCAAAAAAAAAAAGGAAAGGAAAAGAAAAAAAGAAATGTAAGAATTAAAACCCAAAAAAAAAAAAAAAAAAGAAGAAGAAGAAGAAGATGGAGAACATATGGTGCTTAACAAACAAGAGAGAGATTGTTGAGGCTTGAGAGCTGGAAACAGCTGGAAAACCTACTCCATCAAGAACCGCTTCACAATCTTCGCGCTTGGTTCCACCACCATTTTTTCCCAAATATCCGACGCCCTCTTGCCGGAATCTGACGTCATCCCCATAGCTGCCCGAAATGCCTCCGTGGCGTCTATTTTCTGTAGGTCCCACCCGGAGTTGTTTCCTTGCATTTTCCTCTCATGAAGCTTCAACACATTCCCAGCAAATTGCAAGTCGGAGTTCTTTTCTTAGGTATTCCTCCAATGAAGCTTCAACACATTCCCAGCAAATTGCAACTTCGTATATTGTCCCTCCTACTCCATATTTGCAGAAGAAATCTATTACAGGATAAGGGTTTGCACTTCCTAATTGAACTTACGAGTTGTCTGACATTTGAGAGTGATTTATGGTAGAGAGTTTCAAGGAAAAGACTGTGCAGACGAATTTGCCCCTCAAAAAGTTGATTTCCGTCTCTCCTGACGGCACAAATACACGGAGTGACCAAAACGGTACAGATTTACTAGTTCAGTGACATTTCGCGCTAATAAAAAAGTTTAGTAACCAGAACCGGCACTTTGAAATAGTTTAGTGACATTTCGCGCAATTCGCTCTTTTTTGTATTTCACAACTTTTTATTTATTTAGTTATTTGTTCCTATTCATGTAGAGCGCAAGAGAAATAAAGTAACTAAAACTCCAAACTGCAGTTTTTCAAATTCTGAGTTTTTTATAATAAAATTTTCATATTTCATACCCATAAAAAGTCTGTCGATTTTGAGTATATTCTCTGTATGATATTGAAGTTGAATTTCATCTATTGCTGAGTTTTTTTTGGCTCAAATGTATGCTTTTTACATGCTAATTGCCTTCAATGCTATGGAGGGTTTTATTTATAGAAATGGTTTAAAAAAATATTTGCTTTACTGTCTTTCTCTACTATAGAAATGACTATTGGCTGTAACATAAAATCTTATTAATTTTCATCTCCTCACTTTTAAGATGGTTTCAATTTAGTACTTTTTTTTCTTGGTTTGTAAAATGTTCATTTTCCTATAGGCTAAGGGTATTAAAGGCACTAAAATAATCTCTCTCCTCAAACATGAATTTTTTAATATTACTTTTGGTTAGAAGGGTGACAATGTTACCAAAATGTCAATTCGAGGGATGCTAAGTCAGATTTTGAAAACCTCAAGGGAGCTAGGTGATATTTCATGAAACCTCAGGGGGGGTTTCTGAAATTATCCCTAGATATTTTCTGTCTGGAAAAGGACCTGGTTTGATGTTCAAATGCATCATCATCCATGCTACGTTGCTTTCGATTCGTTTTCACTTGTACGTAGCGTTCCATTACCGGCCCTTTGATTTCTAAAGAACAATCCAATCGCTAACTCCTCCTCCTCCCAAATATCAGGTAGCCATATCATCTCAACCTTATATTTACTTCTAATTATCTATTTGTAACAGTAAAATCTTTATGCCAAACCAGAAAATATATACATATCCTTAACAATTTCTTGTCCTTTCATGATTTTTTCCTTCTTCTTTCGCCTTTTGCAATCGTGGAACCAAAGTAATTCATTGTATCATGTTCTTGGCTCTGAAACTTGAATGTCTACATCCTTTTATTCTCATTTATCACGTGTACAGACAACGATACTCTGGTCCCGCAGCCATTCTGGCCACCCACGAGTTCTTACTTACGGATAATAAAATCCATCATCCAACCAGCAAAGGATAAGGCATCCAACTAGTAAAGGATAAGGCCATTACTGATTAGCCCTGGCGATGCAAGTACAAATACAAAAAACACGTACAACACCTGCATTTCCAGATGGATGTCAACAGATGCCAACGGCTGAAAAAGGACTAGTAAAGCTATTCCAATTTGCATGTAAGAAGAGAAAAAGAAGGTGAAAATTTCGACAAATGTTTTGGGATGATAAATAAAGAATAAGAAGCCCCTCAAGGCTGAAGGCTATGGAGTGTAGATCTTTTTCCACTTAATATTTGACTTGTTCCATGCATGGATGATGTACCTCTGGAAATTTTCTAAAGAAAATAAAGAAACCAGTAGAGAAGTTCCCATTAATTTTTTCCAATTATGTTCTTCAAAGATTGCCCTCCTCCCTCAGAATTGAGATTGATCTGTAACAGCTTATCAGGGGTCATTAGCATAATGTAGCCATTTGGATATGTACTACACAATCAGCATGAAGCGCAAAGCAAAATATGTTTGTACTTT
>NW_020863313.1:0-27942 GCF_003713205.1 Coffea eugenioides | reverse complement strand
GGGGGAAAGAATAAAATAATAACTTAACTATTACATTTATCTAACTAATTACACTTTTGGTAAGAATTAAACCTATCTATTACATAGTCTATCTAAATACATGTCTTGAACCCCTAGCTATTACACTTTGACATTTAAATGCCTCTCAAATAATTATCAAAATTAAATTAAATATATGAAACTTGAAACAAATAAAACTAATAACTAAAAGAAAAATCACTCAAAAAATGCAATTACACACATAAAAACACATAAGGGCACATAATGGGATTTAAAATAACAAAAGAAGATACCTCCCTTAAAATAGTAGCTAATTGGGGGGTGGATTTGCTCCACTTAACTCCAGAATAAACAAAAAATGATCAAGACACTAATTTAATTAATAAATAAATCATAAGGAAATGGAAATAAATATCAAATCTATCAATTTAGGCATTCAAATGGAATATAATGAATAATTCAAAAATAAAAGCAACTTCTATTTGAGAAATCAAACAAACAAGGACTTAATTGCAAATAATTGAGAAAATTTTTGGAGTCAAATTATTATTATTACAAAATTTTAGCTGTCAAAATTAAAGAAAAATAAAATTAAGGGCTCAAAATAAAGCCTACCAAACCCAATGCTAAAATTCACAGAAAAAAAAACCGACACCCATTTGCTAAACCCAAACAAAAATATTACCCAAATCTTTAACTCTTTTGCTAAAACCCAAATCAAAATTATAAATCCATCAAAATCATTAAACCTTAAATTTCATCCTAAAACTCATAAATAATCTGTCCAAAAAATCATATTAAAGCATGCCAAAGAAAGTTAAAATTTTAAGGGACAAGAATTGATTGATTTTTCAATTTTTTGGGCCATATCAGAATTATTTGAAAAGCTAGGGGTTAAAGTGCAATTTTTGAAATTTTTTCAAGCAAGCTTCGAAGAAGCTTTCTTCTTCTGAAGCTTTCCTGCAACTTCCTACATTGCTGTTACAAGAGAAACCACAACAGCAACATTGCGGTCCAAAGACAATCATCAAATCAGTGCTTGAGCTTGCATAAAAGGGAAAAAAAACCTTTTTCAGAAAACGCAAAGGTTTGGTCCACATTGCAACAATCAAACACACCATTCAAGGCCCATCGCAGGACTATGCAACTCAGATTGAAAAATGACAGAAAAAAGAAAAAACTTAACTCATGAATCGCAACAGCATCTTCATAATTCCTACATCACTTCCATTCAAACAAACCCATCAAGTAACTTTATAAACTTCGTCATACAACTGAAAAGACTGATTTCCAACAATCAAGACTATGTAATGGACATCAACAAAGAGGTATCAACGGTCGTCAGGTACCGTTACAAGGCAAAACTTAGAACTCTTACCCAATGAGTTTGAATCTTCATAAAATTTTGTTAAATCTACAAAAGGAGAAGTTTTAGTTACCTGAAATGTTTGTGCAATGTTTTAGTTAACTGAAATGTTTGTGTAATCAAATGAACGTGAAATATAGCAAGGAATTTGACAGGTTGTCGATGCCTATACAATAATAAAAATAAATCTAGTTGCCAATTAAAATTATCAAAATCCGATTCTAAGTATTGGAGCAGGGACTCTAGGTGTGCAATGGGTTATTTGATTCACCCTATTTCCGAAAAGTTTGCTTAATCCGATATACTAGAAAAGGATTGCTTATTCACAAGGAATTATTGATTTGTATAAAGGGCAAGTAAGGCCGTCTCCTCAGAGACTGGGGATATTTGTCTCTTTTGAAATCCACAGTAACACGGGGGGTGTTTTTGTAAAAAAGATGACAATTTAAGCAGTTCGAATAAAATCAAATAGCTAACTAAAATTTAAATGATAATTTACTAAAATCAGATTAATGATAACTAAAGATCTAGCCAAGAAATAACTTCAGCAATGGTTCACCTAATCGATCATCGATGCAAAGGCAACCAATTATTTACTAATAAATAGATAATAACTGCCAAACAAGCGATAACAGTCAACTCCTCCTTACTGTGTCGGTGATTAAGGTACGCCAATTAATCACTGCTCTAATTGAGAAACAATCCTAGGTACGCCCATAAGATTTAATTCCCCAATTGCCTTACATATTAGAGGAGCCCTATTCTAGCCGAATAACGCATTACCAGAGTTATTTTAGATTAGCCAGCGTATTCCCCTGACACAAACCCAATCATGCCAGTTGTCACTATTTCAGAGCAATTAAACAATTACGGATTTAATGCTCTAATTGACAATAAGTTATTAAATCAATTCATTATCCGGATCCAAGATAATCAATTAAGTAAACAACCATAAGCACTGCAATTAGAGAATATGCAAATACCAATAAATAAGAGGAATATATAAAATTAATTCGATCTCACAGTATTTAGACGAATCAAAACATCCGTTGTTCCTTGACTAGAAAAGGGGATTTAGTTCATCCCTGATGAGAAAAAGTCACACAAAGTTGTGGAAACAGTTGCGGCCATTGTTTTCAATTCGTTGGCAATAGAGAACAGTCATTAAGACGAAAAAATCTAAAGCTAAAAGTAATGAAAAATGGTCTGCCAAATCTGCCTATCTAATTCCTAGCTACCCAATTGTCTACCCTTTACGGCTATCCAACCAAACAAAGGAAAAGCAAAGTCCTAGTCCTTGTTGACTTTCGTTCCCTCTTTTGCCGCGGCCAACAAATTAGGAGATCTCCTAATTGGCACATCTTCTATTTGTGTTGAGCTTTCCTTGTCAGTTCAAATCAATCGAGCAACTAATGGAATGTTTGTGGCCCACGGCGAACTTCCACTTGGCAGTTAGTGTCACGCATCTTTCCTGCATTTTCTGGGCACGTTGAGGTCTGACTTGACGCGACTACGCCAAACAACAATTGGAGTGGGAAATTTGCACAGTTACACCACATTTCGTTTCAACTCCTTGTAATAAGCACAAATACCAAAAGTGAGTAGAATCTGACAATTACTCCATAGTTGATAAGGTAATGGGGGATATTAAGCATGAAATGTAGTGATTTGTCACACAAATATGATCGAGCGTGTGGACGGTCCCTAACGGTCAAACATTGGACTAACCCATGTATTCTCACTAGTGTTGGATTAGCGAGAAATCGAGAAAATAGACCACAACTAGCGTTGGACTAGTGTGGTAACGTCATACATTTATTATATGTAAATAGATCATATAAAGTACAATTAAAGCAAGTAAACACATAATGCACACAGAGCACATAACACATAAGTATAATATGTAGATGCAAAAATCCTAAGAAAGCGAGTAAACACACAGCACACAAGCATGCAAACGCACAAACAAATAAAAGCAAATAGAGACCTAACTATTATATTCAGGGCCCTAACTACAATCTAAGAGGGGGAAAGAAGAAAATAATAACTTAACTATTACATTTATCTAACTAATTACACTTTTGGTAAGAATTAAACCTATCTATTACATAGTCTATCTAAATACATGTCTTGAACCCCTAACTATTACACTTTGACATTTAAATGCCTCTCAAATAATTATCAAAATTAAATTAAATATATGAAACTTAAAACAAATAAAACTAATAACTAAAAGAAAAATCACTCAAAAAATGCAATTACACACATAAAAACACATAAGGGCACATAATGGGATTTAAAATAACAAAAGAAGATACCTCCCTTAAAATAGTAGCTAATTGGGGGGTGGATTTGCTCTACTTAACTCCAGAATAAACAAAAAATGATCAAGACACTAATTTAATTAATAATAAATCATAAGGAAATGGAAATAAATATCAAATCTATCAATTTAGGCATTCAAATGGAATATAATGAATAATTCAAAAATAAAAGCAACTTCTATTTGAGAAACCAAACAAACAAGGACTTAATTGCAAATAATTGAGAAAATTTTTGGAGTCAAATTATTATTATTACAAAATTTTAGGGGTCAAAATTAAAGAAAAATAAAATTAAGGGCTCAAAATAAAGCCTACCAAACCCAATGCTAAAATTCACAGAAAAAAAAACCGGCACCCATTTGCTAAACCCAAACAAAAATATTACCCAAATCTTTAACTCTTTTGCTAAAATCCAAATCAAAATTATAAATCTATCAAAATCATTAAACCTTAAATTTCATCCTAAAACTCATAAATAATCTGTCCAAAAAATCATATTAAAGCATGCCAAAGAAAGTTAAAATTTTAAGGGACAAGAATTGATTGATTTTTCAATTTTTTGGGCCATATCAGAATTATTTGAAAAGCTAGGGGTTAAAGTGCAATTTTTGAAATTTTTTCATGCAAGCTTCGAAGAAGCTTTCTTCTTCTGAAGCTTTCCTGCAACTTCCTACATTGCTGTTACAAGAGAAACCACAACAGCAACATTGCGGTCCAAAGACAATCATCAAATCAGTGCTTGAGCTTGCATAAAAGGGAAAAAAAAACCTTTTTCAGAAAACGCAAAGGTTTGGTCCACATTGCAACAATCAAACACACCATTCAAGGCCCATCGCAAGACTATGCAACTCAGATTGAAAAATGACAGAAAAAAGAAAAATCTTAACTCATGAATCGCAACAGCATCTTCATAATTCCTACATCACTTCCATTCAAACAAACCCATCAAGTAACTTTATAAACTTCGTCATACAACTGAGAAGACTGATTTCCAACAATCAAGACTATGTAATGGACATCAACAAAGAGGTATCAACGGTCGTCAGGTACCGTTACAAGGCAAAACTTAGAACTCTTACCCAATGAGTTTGAATCTTAATAAAATTTTGTTAAATCTAGAAAAGGAGAAGTTTTAGTTACCTGAAATGTTTGTGCAATGTTTTCGTTAACTGAAATGTTTGTGTAATCAAATGAACGTGAAATATCGCAAGGAATTTGACAGGTTGTCGATGCCTATACAATAATAAAAATAAATCTAGTTGCCAATTAAAATAATCAAAATCCGATTACGAGTATTGGAGCAGGGACTCTAGGTGTGCAATGGGTTATTTGATTGACCCTATTTCCGAAAAGTTTGCTTAATCCGATATACTAGAAAAGGATTGCTTATTCACAAGGAATTATTGATTTGTATAAAGGGCAAGTAAGGCCGTCTCCTCAGAGACTGGGGATATTTGTCTCTTTTGAAATCCACAGTAACACGGGGGGTGTTTTTGTAAAAAAGATGACAATTTAAGCAGTTCGAATAAAATCAAATAGCTAACTAAAATTTAAATGATAATTTACTAAAATCAGATTAATGATAACTAAAGATCTAGCCAAGAAATAACTTCAGCAACGGTTCACCTAATTGATCATCGATGCAAAGGCAACCAATTATTTACTAATAAATAGATTATAACTGCCAAACAAGCGATAACAGTCAACTCCTCCTTACTGTGTCGGTGATTAAGGTACGCCAATTAATCACTGCTCTAATTGAGAAACAATCCTAGGTACGCCCATAAGATTTAATTCCCCAATTGCCTTACATATTAGAGGAGCCCTATTCTATCCGAATAACGCATTACCAGAGTTATTTTAGATTAGCCAACGTATTCCCCTGACACAAACCCAATCATGCCAGTTGTCACTATTTCAGAGCAATTAAACAATTACGGATTTAATGCTCTAATTGACAATAAGTTATTAAATCAATTCATTATCCGGATCCAAGATAATCAATTAAGTAAACAACCATAAGCACTGCAATTAGAGAATATGCAAATACCAATAAATAAGAGGAATATATAAAATTAATTCGATCTCACAGTATTTAGACGAATCAAAACATCCGTTGTTCCTTGACTAGAAAAGGGGATTTAGTTCATCCCTGATGAGAAAAAGTCACACAAAGTTGTGGAAACAGTTGCGGCCATTGTTTTCAATTCGTTGGCAATAGAGAACAGTCATTAAGACGAAAAAATCTAAAGCTAAAAGTAATGAAAAGTGGTCTGCCAAATCTGCCTATCTAATTCCTAGCTACCCAATTGTCTACCCTTTACGGCTATCCAACAAAACAAAGGAAAAGCAAAGTCCTAGTCCTTGTTGACTTTCGTTTCCTCTTTTGCCGCGGCCAACAAATTAGGAGATCTCCTAATTGGCACATCTTCTATTTGTGTTGAGCTTTCCTTGTCAGTTCAAATCAATCGAGCAACTAATGAAATGTTTGTGGCCCACGTTGAACTTCCACTTGGCAGTTATCTTTCCTGCATTTTCTGGGCACGTTGAGGTCTGACTTGACGCGACTACGCCAAACAATAATTGGAGTGGGAAATTTGCACAGTTACACCACATTTTGTTTCAACTCCCTGTAATAAGCACAAATACCAAAAGTGAGTAGAATCTGACAATTACTCCATAGTTGATAAGGTAATGGGGGATATTAAGCATGAAATGTAGTGATTTGTCACACAAATATGATCGAGCGTGTGGACGGTCCCTAAGGGTCAAACATTGGACTAACCCATGTATTCTCACTAGCGTTGGATTAGCGAGAAATCGAGAAAATAGACCACAACTAGCGTTGGACTAGTGTTGTAACGTCATACATTTATTATAAGTAAATAGATCATATAAAGTACAATTAAAGCAAGTAAACACATAATGCACACAGAGCACATAACACATAAGTATAATATGTAGATGTAAAAATCCTAAGAAAGCGAGTAAACACACAGCATACAAGCATGCAAACGCACAAACAAATAAAAGCAAATAGAGACCTAACTATTATATTCAGGGCCCTAACTACAATCTAAGAGGGGGAAAGAATAAAATAATAACTTAACTATTACATTTATCTAACTAATTACACTATTGGTAAGAATTAAACCTATCTATTACACAGCCTATCTAAATACATGTCTTGAACCCCTAGCTATTACACTTTGACATTTAAATGCCTCTCAAATAATTATCAAAATTAAATTAAATATATGAAACTTAAAACAAATAAAACTAATAACTAAAAGAAAAATCACTCAAAAAATGCAATTACACACATAAAAACACATAAGGGCACATAATGGGATTTAAAATAACAAAAGAAGATACCTCCCTTAAAATAGTAGCTAATTGGGGGGTGGATTTGCTCCACTTAACTCCAGAATAAACAAAAAATGATCAAGACACTAATTTAATTAATAAATAAATCATAAGGAAATGGAAATAAATATCAAATCTATCAATTTAGGCATTCAAATGGAATATAATGAATAATTCAAAAATAAAAGCAACTTCTATTTGAGAAATCAAACAAACAAGGACTTAATTGCAAATAATTGAGAAAATTTTTGGAGTCAAATTATTATTATTACAAAATTTTAGGGGTCAAAATTAAAGAAAAATAAAATTAAGGGCTCAAAATAAAGCCTACCAAACCCAATGCTAAAATTCACAGAAAAAAAAACCGGCACCCATTTGCTAAACCCAAACAAAAATATTACCCAAATCTTTAACTCTTTTGCTAAAATCCAAATCAAAATTATAAATCTATCAAAATCATTAAACCTTAAATTTCATCCTAAAACTCATAAATAATCTGTCCAAAAAATCATATTAAAGCATGCCAAAGAAAGTTAAAATTTTAAGGGACAAGAATTGATTGATTTTTCAATTTTTTGGGCCATATCAGAATTATTTGAAAAGCTAGGGGTTAAAGTGCAATTTTTGAAATTTTTTCAAGCAAGCTTCGAAGAAGCTTTCTTCTTCTGAAGCTTTCTTCTTCTGAAGCTTTCCTGCAACTTCCTACATTGCTGTTACAAGAGAAACCACAACAGCAACATTGCGGTCCAAAGACAATCATCAAATCAGTGCTTGAGCTTGCATAAAAGGGAAAAAAAACCTTTTTCAGAAAACGCAAAGGTTTGGTCCACATTGCAACAATCAAACACACCATTCAAGGCCCATCGCAAGACTATGCAACTCAGATTGAAAAATGACAGAAAAAAGAAAAATCTTAACTCATGAATCGCAACAGCATCTTCATAATTCCTACATCACTTCCATTCAAACAAACCCATCAAGTAACTTTATAAACTTCGTCATACAACTGAAAAGACTGATTTCCAACAATCAAGACTATGTAATGGACATCAACAAAGAGGTATCAACGGTCGTCAGGTACCGTTACAAGGCAAAACTTAGAACTCTTACCCAATGAGTTTGAATCTTCATAAAATTTTGTTAAATCTACAAAAGGAGAAGTTTTAGTTACCTGAAATGTTTGTGCAATGTTTTAGTTAACTGAAATGTTTGTGTAATCAAATGAACATGGAATATCGCAAGGAATTTGACAGGTTGTCGATGCCTATACAATAATAAAAATAAATCTAGTTGCCAATTAAAATTATCAAAATCCGATTCGAAGTATTGGAGCAGGGACTCTAGGTGTGCAATGGGTTATTTGATTCACCCTATTTCCGAAAAGTTTGCTTAATCCGATATACTAGAAAAGGATTGCTTATTCACAAGGAATTATTGATTTGTATAAAGGGCAAGTAAGGCCGTCTCCTCAGAGACTGGGGATATTTGTCTCTTTTGAAATCCACAGTAACACGGGGGGTGTTTTTGTAAAAAAAGATGACAATTTAAGCAGTGCGAATAAAATCAAATAGCTAACTAAAATTTAAATGATAATTTACTAAAATCAGATTAATGATAACTAAAGATCTAGCCAAGAAATAACTTCAGCAATGGTTCACCTAATTGATCATCGATGCAAAGGCAACCAATTATTTACTAATAAATAGATTATAACTGCCAAACAAGCGATAACAGTCAACTCCTCCTTACTGTGTCGGTAATTAAGGTACGCCAATTAATCACTGCTCTAATTGAGAAACAATCCTAGGTACGCCCATAAGATTTAATTCCCCAATTGCCTTACATATTAGAGGAGCCCTATTCTAGCCAAATAACGCATTACCAGAGTTATTTTAGATTAGCCAGCGTATTCCCCTGACACAAACCCAATCATGCCAGTTGTCACTATTTCAGAGCAATTAAACAATTACGGATATAATGCTCTAATTGACAATAAGTTATTAAATCAATTCATTATCCGGATCCAAGATAATCAATTAAGTAAACAACCATAAGCACTGCAATTAGAGAATATGCAAATACCAATAAATAAGAGGAATAGATAAAATTAATTCGATCTCACAGTATTTAGACGAATCAAAACATCCGTTGTTCCTTGACTAGAAAAGGGGATTTAGTTCATCCCTGATGAGAAAAAGTCACACAAAGTTGTGGAAACAGTTGCGGCCATTGTTTTCAATACGTTGGCAATAGAGAACAGTCATTAAGACGAAAAAATCTAAAGCTAAAAGTAATGAAAAATGGTCTGCCAAATCTGCCTATCTAATTCCTAGCTACCCAATTGTCTACCCTTTACGGCTATCCAACCAAACAAAGGAAAAGCAAAGTCCTAGTCCTTGTTGACTTTCGTTCCCTCTTTTGCCGCGGCCAACAAATTAGGAGATCTCCTAATTGGCACATCTTCTATTTGTGTTGAGCTTTCCTTGTCAGTTCAAATCAATCGAGCAACTAATGGAATGTTTGTGGCCCACGTTGAACTTCCACTTGGCAGTTATCTTTCCTGCATTTTCTGGGCTCGTTGAGGTCTGACTTGACGCGACTACGCCAAACAATAATTGGAGTGGGAAATTTGCACAGTTACACCACATTTTGTTTCAACTCCCTGTAATAAGCACAAATACCAAAAGTGAGTAGAATCTGACAATTACTCCATAGTTGATAAGGTAATGGGGGATATTAAGCATGAAATGTAGTGATTTGTCACACAAATATGATCGAGCGTGTGGACGGTCCCTAAGGGTCAAACATTGGACTAACCCATGTATTCTCACTAGCGTCTGGATTAGCGAGAAATCGAGAAAATAGACCACAACTAGCGTTGGACTAGTGTGGTAACGTCATACATTTATTATAAGTAAATAGATCATATAAAGTACAATTAAAGCAAGTAAACACATAATGCACACAGAGCACATAACACATAAGTATAATATGTAGATGCAAAAATCCTAAGAAAGCGAGTAAACACACAGCACACAAGCATGCAAACGCACAAACAAATAAAAGCAAATAGAGACCTAACTATTATATTCAGGGCCCTAACTACAATCTAAGAGGGGGAAAGAAGAAAATAATAACTTAACTATTACATTTATCTAACTAATTACACTTTTGGTAAGAATTAAACCTATCTATTACATAGTCTATCTAAATACATGTCTTGAACCCCTAAGCTATTACACTTTGACATTTAAATGCCTCTCAAATAATTATCAAAATTAAATTAAATATATGAAACTTAAAACAAATAAAACTAATAACTAAAAGAAAAATCACTCAAAAAATGCAATTACACACATAAAAACACATAAGGGCACATAATGGGATTTAAAATAACAAAAGAAGATACCTCCCTTAAAATAGTAGCTAATTGGGGGGTGGATTTGCTCTACTTAACTCCAGAATAAACAAAAAATGATCAAGACACTAATTTAATTAATAAATAAATCATAAGGAAATGGAAATAAATATCAAATCTATCAATTTAGGCATTCAAATGGAATATAATGAATAATTCAAAAATAAAAGCAACTTCTATTTGAGAAATCAAGCAAACAAGGACTTAATTGCAAATAATTGAGAAAATTTTTGGAGTCAAATTATTATTATTACAAAATTTTAGGGGTCAAAATTAAAGAAAAATAAAATTAAGGGCTCAAAATAAAGCCTACCAAACCCAATGCTAAAATTCACAGAAAAAAAAAACCGACACCCATTTGCTAAACCCAAACAAAAATATTACCCAAATCTTTAACTCTTTTGCTAAAACCCAAATCAAAATTATAAATCTATCAAAATCATTAAACCTTAAATTTCATCCTAAAACTCATAAATAATCTGTCCAAAAAATCATATTAAAGCATGCCAAAGAAAGTTAAAATTTTAAGGGACAAGAATTGATTGATTTTTCAATTTTTTGGGCCATATCAGAATTATTTGAAAAGCTAGGGGTTAAAGTGCAATTTTTGAAATTTTTTCAGCAAGCTTCGAAGAAGCTTTCTTCTTCTGAAGCTTTCCTGCAACTTCCTACATTGCTGTTACAAGAGAAACCACAACAGCAACATTGCGGTCCAAAGACAATCATCAAATCAGTGCTTGAGCTTGCATAAAAGGGAAAAAAAACCTTTTTCAGAAAACGCAAAGGTTTGGTCCACATTGCAACAATCAAACACACCATTCAAGGCCCATCGCAAGACTATGCAACTCAGATTGAAAAATGACAGAAAAAAGAAAAATCTTAACTCATGAATCGCAACAGCATCTTCATAATTCCTACATCACTTCCATTCAAACAAACCCATCAAGTAACTTTATAAACTTCGTCATACAACTGAAAAGACTGATTTCCAACAATCAAGACTATGTAATGGACATCAACAAAGAGGTATCAACGGTCGTCAGGTACCGTTACAAGGCAAAACTTAGAACTCTTACCCAATGAGTTTGAATCTTCATAAAATTTTGTTAAATCTACAAAAGGAGAAGTTTTAGTTACCTGAAATGTTTGTGCAATGTTTTAGTTAACTGAAATGTTTGTGTAATCAAATGAACGTGAAATATCGCAAGGAATTTGACAGGTTGTCGATGCCTATACAATAATTAAAATAAATCTAGTTGCCAATTAAAATTATCAAAATCCGATTCTAAGTATTGGAGCAGGGACTCTAGGTGTGCAATGGGTTATTTGATTCACCCTATTTCCGAAAAGTTTGCTGTAGACACCAAATTTTTGGTGTAATTTCATTTTTAGTTTTTTATTTTTGTCGTGTTCATTTTTAGTTTTTAGTTTCCAGTTTTAGTTTTATTTTTTAAGTTTTATCATAGAATTTGTTGAAAAAAAGGAAAAAAAAAGAAAAAGGGAAATTTGTTCACAAAAATATGTTTATTTCTTTAAATTTAACCTTTTTGCACTTTAGTTATTTTTATTAAGTTATTTTGAAAAATCATAAAAAAAAAGAAAAAAGAAAAGAGAAAATTAAAGAAAAAGAGAAAAATGGAAAAATGAAAAAGAAATTGGAAAGTTGCATTGTGTTGTTTCTGGTTTATTTATTTTATTTAATGTTAATTAAGTTGTTGTTATTATTATTATTATTATTATTATTATTATCAATTTTGTTTAATTAATTAGTTGTAAAAAAAAAAAAAAATGTCGCCGCTTGCACGCTGCATTTTTATTGCAGCGTGCAAAGGACGAAGGGATGCTGATCAAATGGCCAAGAAAAAGGGGGCTGGACGGGGATGATTGCTGACCATTAAACACAGGGTTTTGGGGGTGGTTAGCTCATATAAATAGGACAGAAAACAGTAGCCGCAAGGAGAGCTAAGGGTGAAGCGGGGAAATCTGGAAAAGAAGAAAAAACAGGAGGTTTCAGAGAGTGACGGCTTATTGAGGGAACGGCAAAAGAGAAAGGAGAGGAAAAAGGGGCGGCTGTGAGAAGGACTTCGGCTGAAAATCAGAGAAGGGAAAGGAAGGAGTCTCTGCTACTTCGTCTAGCAGCCCAGAATCTGCAACGATTTTCTTCATCGAACCCGAGTTGCAAATCCAAAGGTGAAACAGGTAGTCTTCAATCCTTGTTTTCGTTCATTCTTTTCATATGGAATCTGGTCTGTGTAACCAGAAATCTTAGGCTTTTACTTGCGTTTAGATGTGGAATCACTGAAACAAAGTTTGATGTTTTGATGTATTGGGAGGCAGTTCATCGTTTTTCTTGCATCCATTTCCATTTCATCAATCAAAGTTGTTTCCTTGTTGCTGTTTTCTGTGTCGGACATAGCCAGGGTTGATGGCACTTGTTTTTTTTATTACCATTTTTTGTTTCTAAAATCTGGAGTCAATTCTGTCTTTCCTTTTGCACTTCATTCGACAATCTGGTTTGGAAAAAATTATGGGAAATGTATAATTTATGGCTGGGTTTGAGGATAGGTCGTGTAAGGTCTTGTTTTGTTTCGAAAAGATGGCTGTTTTCTTGAGTTTTGTGGGCTGCATATGTCCTGAAATCCATTGTCAGATTATGAAAAGAAAATAGCGACTGAAAAATGGATTTTACCTGCTGAATGCGTTTATCGCATGATTTGTGTTGACTGGAGTCTTGCGAAAGTAGTGAGTATAATTGCATTTCCATCTGAATTCATGTTCACGTCTGTTTTCTTGCCTGTTTGAAGGCTGGAAATTACAGAAATTTCTGGAGTTTGCTAGCAGATTTGAGTGCAGAAAGTTTATTTCTTTCGTAACTTGCAGCAACATGGGTCAAATTTTTGTTGTTTTTTTTCCGCTGGTTTGAATTTTGGAGTTTACAATTTCATTTGGATTTTTGGCTAAGTGCATCTTGGACATGTCGGCTGTAAGTTACATTTTCTCTGTTGAGAATTGCATTTTTCTGCCATAGTAGTGAACCAAATCTGGAAAATTGCAGCAAGCTTTGATTGCCGAATGTTTCTTTGTTGCCTTGCATGAACTCCTTTATTAATTAACATAGTTTTCTTCTATGACTTTGTTTGCTTGGATTATGGTAGTTGTGCAGTTGTTAGTCAATTCAAAGCTTGGAAGATTGATTAAGAAATTTTCTAATCTATTCTTGGTTGCCGAGACTTCAAAGCTTAGGAAGCAAATTGAAAAAAGCTTGCTGCACTCTTTCTTCTTTTGCTGTTTTGGTCTTCATTCTATCCTTGATCAGCTCCATCTTTTTGATTCAAGCATGCAATGAAGTTGTATGTTTAGTTGATGACGGATAGGTTGAATTTTGGTATGAATAAACCTGTTTGACATGCTGAAATGAATAGAGGGCTGCGGCTGGAAGGTTGCAGCAGTTTTCTTGTCATCAAAAGCTTTTCCAGACTTTTTGCATGAGATTTTTCTAAATGCTCTTCCTGTTTAGATGATGGTGATTGTGTGGTTAGATGCTTAGTTCAAAGCCTTCACATTTGGGTTTGAGACCTTAACTTAAAAGCAAGTTGTGTGTGCCGTTTCTCTTGTTGAAGTTTCGAGTTGCTAATGGTTTGACAAGAGATGTTGCAGAAAAATTTGTAAAACTTTGCATGAGGCTGCTTGAGCTGTTCAAATTTTTGCATGCTTGTTGTCCGATTTTGGGTGTTTAAGCCTACAAGCTTCATGATGCAAAGTGAGAGAATTGTGTGATAGTTGTGTTTGGATTTGGCTATGTTCGAAGGCTGTCTTTGTAAAATGCTGGGTTGCCGAAAGCTTTCAGCAGAAATTTCTGCTGCAGAATGTTGTTTCTCATGTTGTTCTTCACGTAGATTGCATGAACTTGCATGGAAATTTTCTAAAATTGCACTCCCACCCCTTGACTTCTATCTAATGCATCCATGGCCCAATTAATTGGAAAACTTAATTAATTTTGTCCTCCTAACATGCCATTCCCTCTTTAATTCATCTTGATTTATTTTGGGTAGATACTTAAAGAGTTGTAGAATGAATTTCAAGGGTCTAATAATTTCTTTTTCCTAGACTTGTAGTTAATTTGATTTTTTTGGATTCTTGGGCATTTGGCATTTGGTTGTTTAGCTACTAGTAAATTGCTCCTTGTTTACCTTTTGTGAATTTTCTAGTTTGATTTGGTAAGTTTCACCTTAGATTCTTAATTTTATTTTATGTTTTTAGTCCCTTAGTGTTTATAATAATAATAAATTGGCCCTTTAGACCTCTTTAATTCTTTCAATGGGGTCTTTGTTTGTCTTAATTGGTTAAGTACGAGTAGTTTACTTTCCTTGGAATGCTTCGAGTAATTCAATTTGACGTTGGTTTCCATTTTCCTTGATTTATTTGATAATTTAAGTGGTACCTTGACCTTTTTATTATTTTGGAGGGTAAATTAGTAACTTCACCTTATTAGGGCGTCAATCCAAGGGAGGTACACTCTATCCCTCATTTGCACTTCATTTGACCCTACGTGCTCCTATGTGTTATGTGAATATGCATGTCTACTTCGCTTTCCTTGCCCTTCTTTAATTCCTTGCATCTATTTCATTTACTTTTGATTTATTTAAGTTATTCATTATGGGGTATGTGTACACCTCTTGGCTTGTAATAGATAGGGCTTGGCGAGCTTTCTTGTCCATTTTCCCTTTCCCCCCTTTGTTTAAGGTATTCATTATGGGGTATGTGTACACCTCTTGGCTTGTAATAGATAGGGCTTGGAGGAGCATTCAATGAAGACCTATCGAAGACGTGTGCCTAGCTAGCAAATGTAATAGTTAGGGCTTTAATTGCCTTATGTGTCTTGCATGCTTAGTTGCTACGTGTTAATTTGCTTTATTAGGGCCTTGCATCTAGTCGAGCATGCTAAATGCTATGTGCTATGTGTTTACGAGTGTTTGGCATGTCTACTCGCTTTCCATAACCATGAATGAATGTGATGGATGAATGTACGTTTCCGCTAGTCCAACGCTAGTCGGAATTCATAGATGGGCTAGTCCAACGCTAGACCCTTAGGATTTCCCTTTCGATAGTGCATATTTGCATGTTCACTACATGTCATGCATTTTTCTTAGTTTTATCATTTGGCATGCTCCTCGAACCCCTTTTCCCCTCATTTTAGGATTTTTGCATCTCATACTAGTTATAGGGTTCATTTGCTTGAAAGTCCCCTTAAATATGGGATATAGACGAGTGTGGCTTTTTCTAAGCCTTAGCACGCTTATATTCCCTCTATCAAAGGAAAAATCAAGTCACGATTTAGGTCTCCCCGTACCCAATATGCATGAATTCCCTAGGCTCATGCACTCTCAATCCACTCTATCATTACACTTTCACTTTTGTCTCATTTGCACACATGCACCTTTTTATCACCTTCACTTGCACACGAACACTTTTTTTATCTTCACGTGCACACGAACATTTTTTTATCTTCACTTGCACATGAACATTTTTATCTTCACTCGCACACGAGTACTTTCATCTACATTTGCACACCTTCACTTATATCTTATTACTTTTATCATTTTTCTCATTTCACACAAACTCACATTTTCACATGGCATGCATTCCACTCATTTTTCACGTCATTTAGGTTTAGGTGTGACCTCTCCAAAAGGATCATTATTGGGCTTCACAATTAATGTGATTGGCACCACTCACCCTTTGAAGAGAAATTTCCCCCATGTCCCCTAGGTCTAGGTTTTTGCATTCACGTAGTCATATCCAACATGCGATACATACCTTGGGTAGAAAAATTAGGAAAAATTGGTTTAATTCACGCAACTAGCCTTGGCTAGGTCGCAGGGGTGCCTTGGATTTTTATCCTTGCCTTCCCCTCCGTCAAATGTGACCCCCGATCCCTCTTTTGGTTACGTAGACCCAAAAGTTCTTTAAAAGGGTTTATTTACTTTTTTTTCATTCAAAAACAAAAATCATTTTTTGGGTGACTTGGTACACCCTAACTCTATACCAAGTGGCGACTCCATTTTTATTAAAAACCCTTTTTCGAACTTCACTTGGCCAAATCGTCGCATTCCTAAGTCCCATGGCCTTTCATTGTTTTCACTTTCACACGTTCACATTTCATACACACTCACATCTCACACACCACATTCACTCGATTCGAAAAGTGGGGCGCGACATTTGCTTAATCCGATATACTAGAAAAGGATTGCTTATTCACAAGGAATTATTGATTTGTATAAAGGGCAAGTAAGGCCGTCTCCTCAGAGACTGGGGATATTTGTCTCTTTTGAAATCCACAGTAACACGGGGGGTGTTTTTGTAAAAAAGATGACAATTTAAGCAGTGCGAATAAAATCAAATAGCTAACTAAAATTTAAATGATAATTTACTAAAATCAGATTAATGATAACTAAAGATCTAGCCAAGAAATAACTTCAGCAATGGTTCACCTAATTGATCATCGATGCAAAGGCAACCAATTATTTACTAATAAATAGATTATAACTGCCAAACAAGCGATAACAGTCAACTCCTCCTTACTGTGTCGGTGATTAAGGTACGCCAATTAATCACTGCTCTAATTGAGAAACAATCCTAGGTACGCCCATAAGATTTAATTCGCCAATTGCCTTACATATTAGAGGAGCCCTATTCTAGCCAAATAACGCATTACCAGAGTTATTTTAGATTAGCCAGCGTATTCCCCTGACACAAACCCAATCATGCCAGTTGTCACTATTTCAGAGCAATTAAACAATTACGGATTTAATGCTCTAATTGACAATAAGTTATTAAATCAATTCATTATCCGGATCCAAGATAATCAATTAAGTAAACAACCATAAGCACTGCAATTAGAGAATATGCAAATACCAATAAATAAGAGGAATAGATAAAATTAATTCGATCTCACAGTATTTAGACGAATCAAAACATCCGTTGTTCCTTGACTAGAAAAGGGGATTTAGTTCATCCCTGATGAGAAAAAGTCACACAAAGTTGTGGAAACAGTTGCGGCCATTGTTTTCAATTCGTTGGCAATAGAGAACAGTCATTAAGACGAAAAAATCTAAAGCTAAAAGTAATGAAAAATGGTCTGCCAAATCTGCCTATCTAATTCCTAGCTACCCAATTGTCTACCCTTTACGGCTATCCAACCAAACAAAGGAAAAGCAAAGTCCTAGTCCTTGTTGACTTTCGTTCCCTCTTTTGCCGCGGCCAACAAATTAGGAGATCTCCTAATTGGCACATCTTCTATTTGTGTTGAGCTTTCCTTGTCAGTTCAAATCAATCGAGCAACTAATGGAATGTTTGTGGCCCACGGTGAACTTCCACTTGGCAGTTATCTTTCCTGCATTTTCTGGGCACGTTGAGGTCTGACTTGACGCGACTACGCCAAACAATAATTGGAGTGGGAAATTTGCACAGTTACACCACATTTTGTTTCAACTCCCTGTAATAAGCACAAATACCAAAAGTGAGTAGAATCTGACAATTACTCCATAGTTGATAAGGTAATGGGGGATATTAAGCATGAAATGTAGTGATTTGTCACACAAATATGATCTAGCGTGTGGACGGTCCCTAAGGGTCAAACATTGGACTAACCCATGTATTCTCACTAGCGTTGGATTAGCGAGAAATCGAGAAAAATAGACCACAACTAGCGTTGGACTAGTGTGGTAACGCCATACATTTATTATAAGTAAATCGATCATATAAAGTACAATTAAAGCAAGTAAACACATAATGCACACAGAGCACATAACACATAGGTATAATATGTAGATGCAAAAATCCTAAGAAAGCGAGTAAACACACAGCACACAAGCATGCAAACGCACAAACAAATAAAAGCAAATAGAGACCTAACTATTATATTCAGGGCCCTAACTACAATCTAAGAGGGGGAAAGAAGAAAATAATAACTTAACTATTACATTTATCTAACTAATTACACTTTTGGTAAGAATTAAACCTATCTATTACATAGTCTATCTAAATACATGTCTTGAACCCCTAGCTATTACACTTTGACATTTAAATGCCTCTCAAATAATTATCAAAATTAAATTAAATATATGAAACTTAAAACAAATAAAACTAATAACTAAAAGAAAAATCACTCAAAAAATGCAATTACACACATAAAAACACATAAGGGCACATAATGGGATTTAAAATAACAAAAGAAGATACCTCCCTTAAAATAGTAGCTAATTGGGGGGTGGATTTGCTCCACTTAACTCCAGAATAAACAAAAAATGATCAAGACACTAATTTAATTAATAAATAAATCATAAGGAAATGGAAATAAATATCAAATCTATCAATTTAGGCATTCAAATGGAATATAATGAATAATTCAAAAATAAAAGCAACTTCTATTTGAGAAATCAAACAAACAAGGACTTAATTGCAAATAATTGAGAAAATTTTTGGAGTCAAATTATTATTATTACAAAATTTTAGGGGTCAAAATTAAAGAAAAATAAAATTAAGGGCTCAAAATAAAGCCTACCAAACCCAATGCTAAAATTCACAGAAAAAAAAAACCGACACCCATTTGCTAAACCCAAACAAAAATATTACCCAAATCTTTAACTCTTTTGCTAAAACCCAAATCAAAATTATAAATCTATCAAAATCATTAAACCTTAAATTTCATCCTAAAACTCATAAATAATCTGTCCAAAAAATCATATTAAAGCATGCCAAAGAAAGTTAAAATTTTAAGGGACAAGAATTGATTGATTTTTCAATTTTTTGGGCCATATCAGAATTATTTGAAAAGCTAGGGGTTAAAGTGCAATTTTTGAAATTTTTTCAAGCAAGCTTCGAAGAAGCTTTCTTCTTCTGAAGCTTTCTTCTTCTGAAGCTTTCCTGCAACTTCCTACATTGCTGTTACAAGAGAAACCACAACAGCAACATTGCGGTCCAAAGACAATCATCAAATCAGTGCTTGAGCTTGCATAAAAGGGAAAAAAAACCTTTTTCAGAAAACGCAAAGGTTTGGTCCACATTGCAACAATCAAACACACCATTCAAGGCCCATCGCAAGACTATGCAACTCAGATTGAAAAATGACAGAAAAAAGAAAAATCTTAACTCATGAATCGCAACAGCATCTTCATAATTCCTACATCACTTCCATTCAAACAAACCCATCAAGTAACTTTATAAACTTCGTCATACAACTGAAAAGACTGATTTCCAACAATCAAGACTATGTAATGGACATCAACAAAGAGGTATCAACGGTCGTCAGGTACCGTTACAAGGCAAAACTTAGAACTCTTACCCAATGAGTTTGAATCTTCATAAAATTTTGTTAAATCTACAAAAGGAGAAGTTTTAGTTACCTGAAATGTTTGTGCAATGTTTTAGTTAACTGAAATGTTTGTGTAATCAAATGAACGTGAAATATCGCAAGGAATTTGACAGGTTGTCGATGCCTATACAATAATAAAAATAAATCTAGTTGCCAATTAAAATTATCAAAATCCGATTCTAAGTATTGGAGCAGGGACTCTAGGTGTGCAATGGGTTATTTGATTCACCCTATTTCCGAAAAGTTTGCTTAATCCGATATACTAGAAAAGGATTGCTTATTCACAAGGAATTATTGATTTGTATAAAGGGCAAGTAAGGCCGTCTCCTCAGAGACTGGGGATATTTGTCTCTTTTGAAATCCACAGTAACACGGGGGGTGTTTTTGTAAAAAAAGATGACAATTTAAGCAGTGCGAATAAAATCAAATAGCTAACTAAAATTTAAATGATAATTTACTAAAATCAGATTAATGATAACTAAAGATCTAGCCAAGAAATAACTTCAGCAATGGTTCACCTAATTGATCATCGATGCAAAGGCAACCAATTATTTACTAATAAATAGATTATAACTGCCAAACAAGCGATAACAGTCAACTCCTCCTTACTGTGTCGGTGATTAAGGTACGCCAATTAATCACTGCTCTAATTGAGAAACAATCCTAGGTACGCCCATAAGATTTAATTCCCCAATTGCCTTACATATTAGAGGAGCCCTATTCTAGCCAAATAACGCATTACCAGAGTTATTTTAGATTAGCCAGCGTATTCCCCTGACACAAACCCAATCATGCCAGTTGTCACTATTTCAGAGCAATTAAACAATTACGGATTTAATGCTCTAATTGACAATAAGTTATTAAATCAATTCATTATCCGGATCCAAGATAATCAATTAAGTAAACAACCATAAGCACTGCAATTAGAGAATATGCAAATACCAATAAATAAGAGGAATAGATAAAATTAATTCGATCTCACAGTATTTAGACGAATCAAAACATCCGTTGTTCCTTGACTAGAAAAGGGGATTTAGTTCATCCCTGATGAGAAAAAGTCACACAAAGTTGTGGAAACAGTTGCGGCCATTGTTTTCAATTCGTTGGCAATAGAGAACAGTCATTAAGACGAAAAAATCTAAAGCTAAAAGTAATGAAAAATGGTCTGCCAAATCTGCCTATCTAATTCCTAGCTACCCAATTGTCTACCCTTTACGGCTATCCAACCAAACAAAGGAAAAGCAAAGTCCTAGTCCTTGTTGACTTTCGTTCCCTCTTTTGCCGCGGCCAACAAATTAGGAGATCTCCTAATTGGCACATCTTCTATTTGTGTTGAGCTTTCCTTGTCAGTTCAAATCAATCGAGCAACTAATGGAATGTTTGTGGCCCACGTTGAACTTCCACTTGGCAGTTATCTTTCCTGCATTTTCTGGGCTCGTTGAGGTCTGACTTGACGCGACTACGCCAAACAATAATTGGAGTGGGAAATTTGCACAGTTACACCACATTTTGTTTCAACTCCCTGTAATAAGCACAAATACCAAAAGTGAGTAGAATCTGACAATTACTCCATAGTTGATAAGGTAATGGGGGATATTAAGCATGAAATGTAGTGATTTGTCACACAAATATGATCGAGCGTGTGGACGGTCCCTAAGGGTCAAACATTGGACTAACCCATGTATTCTCACTAGCGTTGGATTAGCGAGAAATCGAGAAAATAGACCACAACTAGCGTTGGACTAGTGTGGTAACGTCATACATTTATTATAAGTAAATAGATCATATAAAGTACAATTTAAGCAAGTAAACACATAATGCACACAGAGCACATAACACATAAGTATAATATGTAGATGCAAAAATCCTAAGAAAGCGAGTAAACACACAGCACACAAGCATGCAAACGCACAAACAAATAAAAGCAAATAGAGACCTAACTATTATATTCAGGGCCCTAACTACAATCTAAGAGGGGGAAAGAAGAAAATAATAACTTAACTATTACATTTATCTAACTAATTACACTTTTGGTAAGAATTAAACCTATCTATTACATAGTCTATCTAAATACATGTCTTGAACCCCTAACTATTACACTTTGACATTTAAATGCCTCTCAAATAATTATCAAAATTAAATTAAATATATGAAACTTAAAACAAATAAAACTAATAACTAAAAGAAAAATCACTCAAAAAATGCAATTACACACATAAAAACACATAAGGGCACATAATGGGATTTAAAATAACAAAAGAAGATACCTCCCTTAAAATAGTAGCTAATTGGGGGGTGGATTTGCTCTACTTAACTCCAGAATAAACAAAAAATGATCAAGACACTAATTTAATTAATAAATAAATCATAAGGAAATGGAAATAAATATCAAATCTATCAATTTAGGCATTCAAATGGAATATAATGAATAATTCAAAAATAAAAGCAACTTCTATTTGAGAAATCAAGCAAACAAGGACTTAATTGCAAATAATTGAGAAAATTTTTGGAGTCAAATTATTATTATTACAAAATTTTAGGGGTCAAAATTAAAGAAAAATAAAATTAAGGGCTCAAAATAAAGCCTACCAAACCCAATGCTAAAATTCACAGAAAAAAAAAACCGACACCCATTTGCTAAACCCAAACAAAAATATTACCCAAATCTTTAACTCTTTTGCTAAAACCCAAATCAAAATTATAAATCTATCAAAATCATTAAACCTTAAATTTCATCCTAAAACTCATAAATAATCTGTCCAAAAAATCATATTAAAGCATGCCAAAGAAAGTTAAAATTTTAAGGGACAAGAATTGATTGATTTTTCAATTTTTTGGGCCATATCAGAATTATTTGAAAAGCTAGGGGTTAAAGTGCAATTTTTGAAATTTTTTCAAGCAAGCTTCGAAGAAGCTTTCTTCTTCTGAAGCTTTCTTCTTCTGAAGCTTTCCTGCAACTTCCTACATTGCTGTTACAAGAGAAACCACAACAGCAACATTGCGGTCCAAAGACAATCATCAAATCAGTGCTTGAGCTTGCATAAAAGGGAAAAAAAACCTTTTTCAGAAAACGCAAAGGTTTGGTCCACATTGCAACAATCAAACACACCATTCAAGGCCCATCGCAAGACTATGCAACTCAGATTGAAAAATGACAGAAAAAAGAAAAATCTTAACTCATGAATCGCAACAGCATCTTCATAATTCCTACATCACTTCCATTCAAACAAACCCATCAAGTAACTTTATAAACTTCGTCATACAACTGAAAAGACTGATTTCCAACAATCAAGACTATGTAATGGACATCAACAAAGAGGTATCAACGGTCGTCAGGTACCGTTACAAGGCAAAACTTAGAACTCTTACCCAATGAGTTTGAATCTTCATAAAATTTTGTTAAATCTACAAAAGGAGAAGTTTTAGTTACCTGAAATGTTTGTGCAATGTTTTAGTTAACTGAAATGTTTGTGTAATCAAATGAACGTGAAATATCGCAAGGAATTTGACAGGTTGTCGATGCCTATACAATAATTAAAATAAATCTAGTTGCCAATTAAAATTATCAAAATCCGATTCTAAGTATTGGAGCAGGGACTCTAGGTGTGCAATGGGTTATTTGATTCACCCTATTTCCGAAAAGTTTGCTGTAGACACCAAATTTTTGGTGTAATTTCATTTTTAGTTTTTTATTTTTGTCGTGTTCATTTTTAGTTTTTAGTTTCCAGTTTTAGTTTTATTTTTTAAGTTTTATCATAGAATTTGTTGAAAAAAAGGAAAAAAAAAGAAAAAGGGAAATTTGTTCACAAAAATATGTTTATTTCTTTAAATTTAACCTTTTTGCACTTTAGTTATTTTTATTAAGTTATTTTGAAAAATCATAAAAAAAAAGAAAAAAGAAAAGAGAAAATTAAAGAAAAAGAGAAAAATGGAAAAATGAAAAAGAAATTGGAAAGTTGCATTGTGTTGTTTCTGGTTTATTTATTTTATTTAATGTTAATTAAGTTGTTGTTATTATTATTATTATTATTATTATTATTATCAATTTTGTTTAATTAATTAGTTGTAAAAAAAAAAAAAAATGTCGCCGCTTGCACGCTGCATTTTTATTGCAGCGTGCAAAGGACGAAGGGATGCTGATCAAATGGCCAAGAAAAAGGGGGCTGGACGGGGATGATTGCTGACCATTAAACACAGGGTTTTGGGGGTGGTTAGCTCATATAAATAGGACAGAAAACAGTAGCCGCAAGGAGAGCTAAGGGTGAAGCGGGGAAATCTGGAAAAGAAGAAAAAACAGGAGGTTTCAGAGAGTGACGGCTTATTGAGGGAACGGCAAAAGAGAAAGGAGAGGAAAAAGGGGCGGCTGTGAGAAGGACTTCGGCTGAAAATCAGAGAAGGGAAAGGAAGGAGTCTCTGCTACTTCGTCTAGCAGCCCAGAATCTGCAACGATTTTCTTCATCGAACCCGAGTTGCAAATCCAAAGGTGAAACAGGTAGTCTTCAATCCTTGTTTTCGTTCATTCTTTTCATATGGAATCTGGTCTGTGTAACCAGAAATCTTAGGCTTTTACTTGCGTTTAGATGTGGAATCACTGAAACAAAGTTTGATGTTTTGATGTATTGGGAGGCAGTTCATCGTTTTTCTTGCATCCATTTCCATTTCATCAATCAAAGTTGTTTCCTTGTTGCTGTTTTCTGTGTCGGACATAGCCAGGGTTGATGGCACTTGTTTTTTTTATTACCATTTTTTGTTTCTAAAATCTGGAGTCAATTCTGTCTTTCCTTTTGCACTTCATTCGACAATCTGGTTTGGAAAAAATTATGGGAAATGTATAATTTATGGCTGGGTTTGAGGATAGGTCGTGTAAGGTCTTGTTTTGTTTCGAAAAGATGGCTGTTTTCTTGAGTTTTGTGGGCTGCATATGTCCTGAAATCCATTGTCAGATTATGAAAAGAAAATAGCGACTGAAAAATGGATTTTACCTGCTGAATGCGTTTATCGCATGATTTGTGTTGACTGGAGTCTTGCGAAAGTAGTGAGTATAATTGCATTTCCATCTGAATTCATGTTCACGTCTGTTTTCTTGCCTGTTTGAAGGCTGGAAATTACAGAAATTTCTGGAGTTTGCTAGCAGATTTGAGTGCAGAAAGTTTATTTCTTTCGTAACTTGCAGCAACATGGGTCAAATTTTTGTTGTTTTTTTTCCGCTGGTTTGAATTTTGGAGTTTACAATTTCATTTGGATTTTTGGCTAAGTGCATCTTGGACATGTCGGCTGTAAGTTACATTTTCTCTGTTGAGAATTGCATTTTTCTGCCATAGTAGTGAACCAAATCTGGAAAATTGCAGCAAGCTTTGATTGCCGAATGTTTCTTTGTTGCCTTGCATGAACTCCTTTATTAATTAACATAGTTTTCTTCTATGACTTTGTTTGCTTGGATTATGGTAGTTGTGCAGTTGTTAGTCAATTCAAAGCTTGGAAGATTGATTAAGAAATTTTCTAATCTATTCTTGGTTGCCGAGACTTCAAAGCTTAGGAAGCAAATTGAAAAAAGCTTGCTGCACTCTTTCTTCTTTTGCTGTTTTGGTCTTCATTCTATCCTTGATCAGCTCTGATGTGAGACGGATCTAGACGAACACCAAGTTGGGATGATTTGCGGAACTTTGACCCTTCTAGAATCACGAGCCACGAACTAAGGAGATTCCTTAACCCAAGACTAGCAAATTTAGTGAACCAAAAGTAAAGATAGAAGAACGCCACATTCAAGGAGACTACTTGATTGATAAGTTCAATGAACAGCTTGAGATTGATTCTCAAGTATTCAAAGGAAATTCTCTTGAGGCAAGAGAGAGTGAAATAACTCACATATATTTCATAAAATCTGAATTCTTCCCCTAATGAATGAAAACCTAGGCTATATATAGCCTTACAAGACAAAACCCTAACTCGGCTAGGCTAGGCCTTTGGCCCGATTCCACTACTCAAATCCACTATCTAATGGTCAGCTTATAATTGATCCAATGAAGGCTTTAAGCTGGCCCAACATAACCCAATAAAAGCTAATTAACCAACTTAAGTTATAGTGATAGTGAGCCTAGACTCTATAAATCGATCCAACTCAACATGAGGTCTTGGACCGAATTATTCCTAGCAAATAAAATAGAATCTAGAAAAATAAACTACTAAACTATTACTAAAAGATTCATTCTCTTGCAGCCCGAAACATGGCCCATAAGCGGCCCATATTTCATATCATTCCCCTCCTCTTGAAAAAGATTTGTCCTCAAATCGTGGTTGGAAATGAATGGTACTAACAAGAGGTGGCAGGATGAAACCTCAAATCTCCACATATTGGCTCTCTTAGAATGAATGATACTTGCATACGTCATGATTATTGTAATTCGGTGCACATGTCTCTTGTCAGTTGAAAATGCTCACAATCTGCCATGGAAACTCAAGGCTTGACTCCAACCACTCCAAACCTCTCTAATCAGTCTGTGTCAAATGAATGGTCGACGTTGGACCTACACAATAATCACACGATTAGAATTTGTAGGTATAAAATCACTTGACAGCTTACCATTCACATTCACAAGATAAGGATCTTCATAGTGATGCTCAATCAGGCTAGGAAAGTCTCGGACATGATTGTGCAAAGTTACAAAATTCATTGCAAGTTGTTGTGGGTATGGCCTATCTTGCACAAATGGAACAAGATCGAGATAGATAGCTTTTGAACCCTCAAATTGAAGAATAAAACCAGGTTGAAAGGAATCAGAATTTGGACCAATGAGGAAAGGATTGTCACCAACAAAATAAGAAGGAAATGTATAACAAGTTTCAAGTGTAGAAACTCCCTTTGAAACTTCATTATTCCTCCCAACAAGCAAATCAGGCTCATGGTTGATGTTGAACATCAGTGGATGATAAAGAGAGACCACACTTAAGGTGCAAACTCCAATGAAAAGTTTGATATTCACCAATGGATTTAGGCATAAGAATCATGCCAAGATCAACTTCAAATTTTTCCTTGCTTAACCTGCATAAAAGTAAGAACACTAACAAGTAGAGTCAAGATCGTTAGAAAAAACTATGATCTCACATCCTTTCCTCACAATCAGCTTACTTCTTAGAATTTTTAAAGCTCTTTTTTCATGCTAGTAGCTGACTTTTTCCCTCATTATTCTCAAACCTCTTTTCTCCTTTTCAACTCCCTCCGAATTTTACCTCTCAGTCACAATTCTCTCCTCCAGCCTCTTTCTTCATACTCATAACGCTCATGCCTCACATCTTCAATGTAGCTAGATCAATACAAAGTGCTTAGAGTTAAGCGACAACAAGCTGGTACGACGGCCATTAAATGTGAAGGAATACTTATTAGTAATATCCATCATATTTGACTTCTGCGATTAAACATCCACCCATTGTCCCAACAGCACATGCGTCACTTGAATGGGGAACACATCACACAACACCTCATCCACAGTATTGACCATAACGAAAAGGAAACAAGTGTTGTGCTTAAGTAATCCAAGTATCACCACTATCACTTTGCAACTTGTAAGGTCGAAGATGATCAATGGTTGGAAGATTCAATTTCTCAACCAAGACAGTACTTGCGAGATTAACTTCACAACCCTTATCAATGGCTAAGCTGCAAACTTTATCCTTGATATGGCAACGTGTATAAAACCAATCATTTTTTTGAGGTTTGATGATTTCCAATTGCTCAGTTATCTCACGCAATGCCACAGTATGTACTCCTTTAGGCACAAGATGGTGAAGCTCCAGTTGAGCATTCGTTTGTCTCATACTTTTATTACCTGCAAAACTCAACAAAAAATTAGTAGAACAGTCCTCACTCGCTCCCTTACGTGTTTCACTCCTCTCGTGTTTTCACTCAGTGTTATGGCACTCTAATGCTCTTCACCAATTCACTTCTCAAAACCAACTTGTTGTTTCGCTTGAAGAAATCAAGAATTTTCTTTCTCAAGGAAGTTCATCAAACTTTAATCAAATATAGGCTCCCAATTGTATCAAAGGAACAAGGAACAAAAAAGTAGAAATGAAAGCTAAGTAATGATAAGGAATGGAA